>NC_047510.2:12336985-12636985 GCF_902827115.2 Pseudochaenichthys georgianus
CAGTCAGCCCCCAGAGGTCTCACACCTTCATTATCACTCTTTATTGCAGAACCTTATATGGGCACTCGGCACCAAACAGCCTGCCCGTTAAAAATAGAGCCTTCTCCTCTCCTCTCCTTTTGGTGGTTTCAGTTTTAATTACTAACACAGAGCCAAAGCCAGAGTCCTCAACAGGCCTGGCGTTTTTGTTCACTAATTAAAGCACGGATGGAGTTTATTGAAGGGACCCTGACTCTGCTCTCATCTATTATTAAGAGGGCAGGACAAATCATTTTCAAATGTATATGCTGAAACCTGTCCAGGGACAGGCACAGGGCGGTAAAGGTTGGGGGAAGGTGGGGTGAAATGGTGCTGAACACGGGGGAAGGTGGTTGAGATGCTGTAGATCCTGGAGAAGAAGGATACATGCAGAACTGTTATATAACGCAACACAAGGTGCAGCAGATACATGTTGTACCTGTGATCCAGCACACCTTAATGCTGGTCATTAAGGGGGAGAGTCTGCTCGAGCTGCTTCAGTATTAGCAAAGATAATGGCATTGATTGGGAGGACCCCCTCTGTGTGCTCGGTGTAAACAGTGGGCATAAATACCAAAACAGCAGGGTGGTAATGTGAGAGCACAATGTCCAGCCAGATTGATGTTCCTAGTGATTCACTCGCCCCTCCGTCTTACATTCTTAATTGCCTAAACAGCCTCGACCCTGACAGCTGCACAGGTACCTCAATGCAGAACAAAAAGACCGGCCTCTGACTGCAGGGATGGGACGGGGCAAGACAGCTGTCAACAAACATCCAGCAGAGCAGCAGAGATGCTTTTAATGACTGTTTACACATGAACTCCAATGGCTTTGAATACTGGTGGTTTTTTACAGATTTTGAGCGGAAACAGGTCAAAAGTCAGAAAAAAAGCGCTAGGATGAAGTAAAGAATAGTTTGTTTGCACTTAAGAGTTAGAATCGGCTATATTAAACTTTAAAAACTTATATTTCTAATATAAGGAGCAGTAAAGTGATAGATAAAACTAAAAAGATGTTTACTGATGAGCATACATTCGAATAAGAACAAAAATGACGACAATAATGTCCTTCCTTTTTTGGAAAATGAAATTAATATCTGTACGATCAACCACTTTTGTAGACATTATTCAATATAAAAACTAATAATAATAAAAGACTGCAGTGCATTCTGTCAAAGTGTAATGCACAGCTGAATGCTTTGTCAAAGTAACAGTCACAGTGTGTGAGATACTTGTTGTGAAAAACAATTGGGAGCGAAATTAGCTTCATACAATTAGAGAAATAAAATGTCCATATCTGGTTTTCTAACCTTTACAAGATGAGGTAGAGTGAATTGAAAAGGAGAAATAATTAATTTAGCCGGGTGAAGAGCAAGAGGATCTTTTCTTTGCCTAACAAGCAGCTCGCATCCTCAGGGCAATTAGTCACTGTCATATGAGGGCAAATGTAGAACCCTCTGCTTGCTTGTTAAGTAAAAACTTACACAGAGGTCACTGACATGTGAGAGAACTGCAGTGTAACCACTGAGCTATAGAAGATCTCCACAGTTAAATAAGCCAGACAAAACCACCATTACAATTAATCTGTATCTGTGTGATTTTGAATATAATCTAACTTAAAATATGAAAAACATGCACATTTGGTAAATAATTGTCTTTTTATGATTTAACTAGTAATCACCTTATATCAAATTATAGCCGAACATAGGGGGAAAAGAAAATGTAAACCACTCTCTGCACGATTATATTACATTTAGCTTTATTCACACAATATACATTATATAAAATACTTTTAGGTTTTTTACAAGAAATAGCATAAAGTCTTGCATAACCACTAAATATGGAGCTTTTTTCCATTATGTTTTGTTCAGGTTTTATATAAGATTTGACATAAACTGACATAAATAAGACTGATTTTCCCTCAACCTTCGACATATTTCCATCTAGACAATGTTCCCCTATGCCTCACCAAGTTATCACTAAAGAAGCCTTTATGTACAGCAAACTGAAGAATGAAATGAATTTCACAGCCGTTTAATGTGGGATTGTTTAATTTCTCCATTTCTATGCATTATAAATGTACTCTTCTTTCTGGGTGGATTTTTCCAATACATACAGGGAGGGATATATAGGTCAGAGACCCCGGTGCCTTATCAGTAATTCTCCATTGCCTGGTTATTAAGGACAGCTTAGGTGGAGAGGGCTGGAGTACCAGGAGGGGTTAAGGTGAATTGATTGCCTGTGGACATGTTAAACATGACCCTGTCAGGCCTCACTCCACTCCTAAAATGCACCAACCTGTGAACCTCACTCCAAGTAATCAGCTGTAGAGGCTTTAATAAAATTCAGAAAGCCCCGAGAACTTCCCCCCAGGGACTGTACCAAGTTGGAAATAATCGAAACCCGCGGCAAGAGACATTTGCACTGTGTTACCGTAGGAAGCATAACAAAATGCCTGGTGCTCTGAACCCTTAAAAATGTTTTCAGAGGGAAAAATAAGTTGTGGTTTATGAGCGTAATGGAAGCACATAGGTTGTTGTTCCCTGTTAAACAGATTGGAAAGTAATCACCAAAGAGTCTGTTCCTCTGCAGAGTGGCTTCAGATGCAGCAGCTTGCAGCAGAGGGCCAGTGGCAGGGTAATTACGGGGTAACTTGGGCTCAATCTGTCTGTAGACACCCTCCCCTTTGGAAAGGGGTGTTTCCCTTGATTAGCCCGACTCAGGGTGAAGCCCCCTCTGCAAACGGCAGATTGAAGTTCATCACAGGGGTCTCAGCTGCCAGTATGTTGCAATGAATTGCTGGCTGTAAGAAGGTGTTGACAGGAGCAGCTGGACATCAGAGAGTGATGAAAAGAAAGGGAAATTCATGGAGAACACAGACAGAACGGTCCACTGGGGAAAAGACAGAGAATTGGTCATCTGCTGGAGGAGAGATGAACTGCAGACATTGTCGTTTGGCCTCAGGGCGTGTGTAAAAAGTCGCTTTTGTTTATCTGTGGCCTTCATTGTGGAGAAAGCCTGCGTTTGAGAGTTAAGAACACTGAAGTGTGTGAAGTTCAGTCACGCTGATTGATTCGATCACTGCAGCCTCTAGCAAGAACTCAAGTGATAACCGCCTTAAAATAGATATTTAAGTCAAATGATAATGTCAACCATTCAAAAAATGATAATATGCCTGAGGCATGTTGATAAAATGACAATAATAACGAGACTACACATAAATGTTTCTCTTTTCTTTATGTCATGTCTCGGCAGTGCACACTGGCATGTTAAAAAGTGCGTCGCTGCTTAAGACACAGATCACACCCAGCCTTGTTTAGCATTCAGATGATAAATAATGACATTGGACAGGCCTTCAGGGTGGCTGACAGCCATTATAGGACATTACACACATATGTGTCCATTGTCTCAAAAGTGCTGCTGCAAAGAAAGCTCAGCCACGGAGACCACTGTTAGTGAAAATGAGAAATGTGTGTGTGTGTTTTGATGAATAGAGATGGTGCCCTAAGGTGAGGACAGACTATATTGGTGTGATTCTACCATTCACTATATTAATGAACTGCCTAAAGGTGTAAATTAGTTTTAATGGGTGTTACTTTACTGGCTTGGTTTCTACCACACACAAAGCCCCCTCACTCAATGTTCCTCCTGCACCTTTTATGAAGAAAAAAAAAGCAATTACAATTTGCAGCCATTTCAGTATTGCCAAAATAAAATACAAACATTAGCAGCGCAACTTCGTAAAAAAGAAGAGCGCTTATTCATTTCCTTATGACAATATGTTCTGACTCTTTTCCCTCCACACTTGAAATGCCTTAACTCACACTGCCAAATGTTGTCTTCCTCCAGCTTACTGCGAACAAAGCCGAAGCATTTTGCATGCCTGCGTGTTTGAACCCTTCATGCTGTATCATTTAACGCTCTTTATTTTCAAGCAGGAGAATTTGGAAAGAGGAAATGCTACATTTCAAAGAAATAGGTGTAAAAAAAGAGAAGTTAAGGGGGGGAGAAAAGACTGAGAGAATAAGAATCCTTTAAAGTCAGTGGTTTGAGAGAGCTGCTTTCTGCCTAACATGGCCTCTTAGCATACTTGACACCAGCCACTACTTAATTAGCTGCCATCATCTCTGAGCCCGGAGAAAGAGGGACAGGCTAATGATTAATGATAAAAACGCCTGGAAAAAAACCTTTGACAAAACACAACATGTCATCCTGTGTCCTCTGCAGACGTGCACCAAAGCTGTGATTTACTCTCCTTGAAACTGGCAAAGATTATTTATCCTCTCAAACATGATTAAGCTCAGATTTCTGCTTTCCCAAACACAGATGGAATTTGAGGACACCGTTTGCAAATGCAAAGTGCGCTGCTTCCCCGCAATCAGTGAGTGATAATGTTTTCTTTTGACATACATAATGTCTGACAGCGCAAAGTCTACAGGGAAATCTGGAGAGTCATGTTTCTGTCTGTTTATAATGGTCCGGTTGTATTGCATTTTGTATGCTTTAACTCCTCCACTGAATCTCGGAGCACACTGCAAAATCAATTGCTTTATTGATCTATTACTAATTAGGGGAAGATAAATGGTTCAACTAAACAAATACAGGCTCTATAATGAGCCGATACAGTGCGAGACATATTAATTGAGTTCTGCATAACATGAGGCCCTTCTTCTAGTTCTCGCGTGGACACAATGGTTCCACAAAAACCAATGTGACTGATGTTACTCGTCTGAAGACAAAACCAACACAAAATCATTCTTTAACCATAATTATAATATATAATATACTGATTTAGCCTCCAGTTAAAAATAAGTCTTATCTCCACACCTTGTATTGTGCTGCTAGGGCAAGTATAGCAACCAGATCCCATGGTGAAATAAATCCAGCTCTCTGGTGTGAATCGTGTTGTTTGCAGTCACCGGCGATCAAAGGCTAATTAGTTTGAGCTGACACGGGGTCTGGCCCTCGGGTCAAAGATCATGACTGATGTTATGGAGATGATGGGGCAGGGAGGGGGAAGCCCGGAGAGCCCAGGGATCTGAATCCTCATTAAGCTGAAATTGTTGCTCTTACATCAAATCCGATACTAAACTTAAACCGAACACATTCTTCTCTTCTAATCACAGAATCTGAACTTTGCTTTGGATGTATGTGTAACATGTCTTCCCTTGGTGTGTTTAGAACAAGTAAGAAATCAGATGATGTACATCTTGTTTTCCCCAAAGGCTATTTTATGAAATCCACACAAATATACACTTTGCCGTTGACATTAGTGTATTTCATAGACGGACTGATAACCATGGGCTCCCTCTACAGGCCGCCTGCTCTCCAACAGCTCAGTCTCTCTCTGACAACTCGCAATGCTTCATTTGTCATAGCAGATGTTCAAAACTATTTTCCCTGGAAGCCTAAAATCTGAAGAAGTAAATTAATATCCCCTCCCCTCCCGTTTTAAGTCCCTCAGACTCAGTTCATAGCCTGCACTAAGTGCCCTTGTTGACTCAATTGGATTAGCACTAATATGTAAACACAGGAGGTAAGAGGAGTAATCCTCTAATGAGAGGAGAAAAAGTGAAATAAATAAGTTGAAATGCCACGCGTTGCCTTCAGCCCATGCTTCTGTCAGGTACACGGGATGTGTGTACGGTAGATGGAGAGAAGGTATTAAACGTGGACCAGGGGATATTCGGAAGTAAACAGTTGTGACCATTCACTGACAGCGTAGTGACTCGTTTGTAACTTAGTTGGATAATAGGAATACAGCCTCTAGGGAGCAAGACAAAGACTTGTTAATTATTAAAGCTTACATCAGCCAGGCACTAGAGAGTTGCAATTATTAATGTTGTTGTTCTTGTTTGTGCTTAAACACTACCTCTGCTGTTAATATGCTCATTAACCAAAATGAGTGATTTTATTACTCCTGATTTGGTTTGGGGTTTGTTAAACGTGTGAGGCTCAGCTGTCGTTGTTTACTGAGGGATAAGCACACATGTGGACAGGTGACGAGAGGAACTGATTCTAATGTCCTCAGATTTAAAATAGAACGTGTGTTTCGATATATTATTATTGTATATTCATTTTTAAAAAAATCCAAATTTAGAAGATTCACTTTTTGCCGTTTAGTTGATAGTTCACTGCTTCCAGTTAATAATTGTCCTTCTTTTAAAAATAGGTTATATCTCTCAGTTTAATCACACTATACCCTGCAAGGCTGACTCCATAATGTCACTTATCGCACTGCAAATAATCACTCCCAATTTAAACATAATATTGCATCGCGCCCAAGATTAAATAACTTCTAATTAAGCAAATGTTCTCGCTCACAGCTTCCCGTGCCATCTGAAGTCCTCATTGAATCAGTTTGCGAACGCCTTCCTGTAAATGAAAAATTGCTTTATTAATTTATTGCATGGCTCAACATGTGAAGTATAATATATGAATGTAATTTAGCTATAAATCATGGTTTTATTCTCCATATACATATATACATTTTCAGTATTTCTTTACAAAAAGGCCATCATCCGGCATGTTATTAATTAAAAGAGAATGAATCTTGTGGTATCGAGCTGTTTCTTTGCTGTCTTTCCAAATCACCGCAGCTCCACATCTGTTTTGTCACTAAAACTCTTACCAATAAATGCTCCACTTACATCTTGCCAATAGTGATTTCAGGTGTCCACACTGTTGATGCTGCTCGTGAAGACTCTCTAATTGGACTTGTCTGCTGATCCAGGGAAGAAAAACGGATCCAAACACTCAACGTCACTTAAAGTAAAGCTGTAAGTCTGGCCTATAGATAATGTGTAAAAGTGGCTTTATTATAATAAAGAATAATCAGTTAAACCAAATGTTATGTCTGCAACAATAACACAAGTTAAAGTAACTTTTTGATATATATTGAGAGACTGTAACTGATGTGACTCTTCAAACGGCTCCAAATCTGTATTGCGAAATGATCAGATGTACATATGAACTACACAAACACTACGAAAAATGTAAACAAGCAATTATATTTGCTCAGTCTCCATTGTGAGCTCAAACCATATGCAGCGTTAAAGGGTGTTCCTCCTCCTAATGGGTCCCGTGGGGGCGAAGGGGTTAATTGATGCAGATGTTGATCGCTTTTACACACGATGCAGGGAGCGTCTCCCTGGTGGCTCCTATTAGAGGCAGTTTTAATGAAGTGCTAAACAGAAGGCTTTCCTACAGTGTGGCCTGTCCTCAGGAATACTCAGCAAAGAAAGCACTTCACAGGAAAACATGCTCCCCTATTGATCGCCATGCCAAATAACTGAATCCTTTCCCAATCAATGCGTATTTCTCAACTTACGGAGCCTAATAGAAGACATTGTGAGAGAAAGTCAATCAGGGAGGCGATGCTGTGTATTGCTTAGGGCACGAGAATGAGTGTGTGGTTGTCATGTGGAGAAAAAACACAGCAGCTTTTAACCCCTTGATGGTAATGGTCCTTATCATTCAGATGCGGTTTAATTGGTGAAAATCATATGGGGTCGATCGGGGGGCTGCATGTACTTTTAGATTTTGTATCATATTGGGGTTAAAAGAAAACACAAATATTTACCAAATTTCACATCTAATTTCAAAATAAAGCACTCTTTTGTTCCTCAAATGAAACGAGGAACAAGCTTCATCTGTGTGCTAGTGAGTGGAGGTTGGTTAAAGTGATGGTAATGTAATGGGGCTTCTCACGCAGCGTTACCAGCCCATAGTCACTAAATTCTGCTCATTAAAATGACAAACCCAAACACAAAGTTACTCAGGCGTGATCTTCAGCTGTGTATGGCATCTGGCCCTGACGCACCTCCGCCCCCAGCTCCCTAGAGAGCATCACACACAAACCCACACACACATGTGCGCATACACACACAAAGAGTAACCCCCGATCACATTTTAAAACAATCAGCATTCCTTTCATTTCCAATTTAGTCACCTGCCACAGGCTCCTATTAGCATCCGCTATGATACAATATTAGAGGTTTTATAAATGAGGACGGGGCCTTCCTACCCCTTCAGTCTGAAGGAGTTTCTACATTTCCCCCAGTCAGCTTCTGCCTTCATCCGTCAGCCTCTTCCATCCTGATTATCAGGAGACACCAATTTCAAAGAGACATCTTAATAGTGATGTCAACGTATTAATTAGAAGTGTTAATGAGCTAAAAGCAACCCAAATTAAATTAATGCAGCACTAGACAGAGAGCGAAATTAGCTTCAATTTCTGTAAATGATTCTGAAGTGTGCACAACATATCAGCCTGTCTGAACATTCCCATCCCCCAAAGCTAATCAAGAGCTACATTGCAATTAGCTGCTTAATTAAAGCAACACTCTGCTCGGAAAATCCGGCACAATTAAGTAATGGCTGTTATAGCATGAAGACAGACTGTATTTTTCTTCTGGAGAAAAAAAAAAAAAATAGAAAAACAACATATTCTATCCCTAATGGCCTGCAGGGGATTGAGCCGGCCAAGATGTGCCAAGATGGAGAGGTTTCTATCTCACGCTTCAATGGGGATCTTTGCTCCAGCTGGAAGCCTTGTGAATCAATGACAGCCAGGCAGATCAAACTGCCGTGCCCAGGGTTGCTAAGACATCTGAATTGGCACGGATTCGGGTGACTGTGTCCTAATCACCGGTTCTGTTTTAGCAGCTCAATGGCTTCCAGTTGGACAGAGGAGCTCCAGACTATTGACACTTTGCACATATTTCAGCAGTGGACCTGTTACTGATCCCTGTGGCAGTGGACACTGTTGTCCTTCAGTCCCTGCTGGTGTGGTCCAAAATGTACCAGCCAGCAGGGATAAACAGTCTCAGAGCCAGAGGGACATATTGTCTATACATTTGTACATTGGATCTTTTTTTTTTTTTACAATATTACAAATGTTAACATAAAAACAACACAAAGTAGATTTCTAATGGGCCTCCCGGAACCAGCATCTTTTTTAATAAGGTCATTTAAATTGTTCTTTACTTGTAGTAATTTACAAATATACATTTCAGGAGGTCAAAGAAGGCAAGAGGTGTGCTGAAAACTGATCCACCTTTTAACATTGAACACGTCTTTGTAGCAGGAGGTATCATTAAACCAGGACTGTTTACAGAGGTCAAACATCATGCTCACTTTTGGAACAATCTTACTATTAATATTGTAATATAGCTGAGAGTAGCTCACACATCCCTTTATGCATTATTGTGAGACAAAGGTGTCACACATTCAACACAATACAAGATGTTCAATATGTATCAAGGCATCATTGATACTTTTTTCAACGTAGGTATGTAGTATGGAATAGGTAAAGAGCTCATGTTTCATCAGAATGTGTTTTTAACCCATGTTCTCTGTATATGTGTCAGATAGTAATGTCCAAATGATTAGTTCTTTATTTTCCACTGAAGAGTAACAGCTTAAAGAGCCTTCTGAACAGAAACAAATCTCATTTCTGAGAAGACAAAACCAAACACTCGGTTTAAGTGAGGAGCCCCCTCTGCTACTCAGTTATGTTCTGTTTTTAAAAGTGTATGAACGAGTGGTGAGCTGTGATTAACAGCCGTCTCGGAGGCGGAGTCCAGGGACTGTGGTGTAAACGGTATCCTTCAGCAGGTGTAAGCCACAGCAGAGCATATGCTGCAGGTAACCAGGCTGGTTGGCTCTACAGAGACTTTCCCTGGGCCTGCTTCTGCTGGGAACCAGTGTCACTCACAAACACCATCTGCCAGGAAACACATCCGCCTGTTTAAAGCATTTATCGGCAGGTCAAGGAGTGGTGCGTTCCTCTTTAAAAAAAAAACCTTAACACCTGCTGAAGTAAACAAAGGGAGAAGGTGCTATGCACTGCTTTCATTGCTTCTAATTCCTTCTTAAGGAATCAACCATGTAAACACAAAACAGTAAAAGCACAAGGCACAGGAGATGGCTCAGATCGCACAGTGCTCCAGGATATCTTTCCCTTTGCTGGAGAGAGGGGAAAAGACACCTGAAGTGTTTGACGCTAAATTAGCTTTTCAAAGACAATAATTAGACTTCTCCCCCTAAAGGTAAATTACCTGCTAACCAGCTGAACTGTTCTAATTATAGGATCCTGCCTCGGAGCCATTGCCAAGGATTCGTGTTTCAAGAAGATGTAAAACACATTTTCTTCTTTAAAAAAAACATGGCAAAGCCTACAGAATTCATTGTGGGAACCTGTTCGGTGCTCCGATTGCTCGGTAACAAAGAGCTGAACAACTGACGGATCACTTGCATAACTGCCTAACCTTTAGAGGATTTAAACAAGATCCTTTCCTACAGCAAGCAGATGGCAGCTATCGTTCCTTATGTGCATTTTGACAGCGGAGGTTGACTGAGCAACACTGGATGGGTGACAACTAGGTACTTATCTGTGCTTTGCATATTTTGCAGTTGATGTCATGACACTGCAAATTGATTTGTAAGACACACAGTCAGTGAAAGGATATTGAATATTTACTCTCGCCATGTAATAAAACCTATCTTGGCTGTGATGGGGAGGGTTTCGTTGGCCTTTGGGTCGAGGTAATTTCTCATTGTTCTGCTGGGCTGAGCGCTGAGCCTCCCGCCAGGCGGCACTGTGGCTGTGGGTACTGCGAAGCCTCAGCAAAGGGCCACACATTTGAATTCATCACCCGTGCTGATAGCCTGCCACTAATTAATATGTAAATGTAACATTGTTTGTTTGCCGCTGTGTCAAACTTTGATGTGAGGAGCGGCTTCCAGGTTAACAGAGATTTAGAGGAGATTGAGGGCTGGAGACCTCCACATATCGCGACCAGCCGTGATCTAATATTTTTTATTTAAATACATCGGCTAATACTGTATGTCTCCACAGCTTAGAACCTGGGAGACAGGCTAATGATATTTTATTAAGCCAGAGTAATTGAGGATCCCATCAAAATATGTAATTAAACACTTAAGCATAATTATCCAACACAGTAGGACCCCGAATGAATTAATTAAAAAAACGTCAATACATCAATTTATTTGAATTCCTTTGTCCCTTTTCCACTTGTAATAATTAACATTTTAATTGCCTTAATTTGTGATGAGTAAAATAAATTCACTCTTTATTCGACACCAGCAATAAAGCACGAAATGTGAGCTCACTGGAATGTGCGCGGGAAAATGATGATGAATGTTAGCCACGTACAGCCGGGAGAGGGGAAACTGTTCAAATGTTGTTTTTTTGTGGAGTTAAAGGGGGGGGGGGGAAGCGATGGGGTGTGTGTGTTTTAGTATGTGTGTGGCTTTGCTTGCTCGCTTGCCTGGGTATATGTTCATTATCAGCAGGCTGCCTGGGTTTGATGCATACCTGGAGAGCAACGTAATATCCTCAGGCCACTACTACATGTCAGGCCATGGGAAAGATACACACACAAGACAGAGGAACATCCCTGGCCCCGGTGGAGCCATTTACCTTTCTCCAAGTAGGTTCAAGATATTAATTAAGATAAATCCACCTCAATTCACACATTCTGCCAACTGCCTATTTATCAGAATTATGTTAATCATTTCTGTAGGGCAGAAGAATTATTACCCATTTTGTACGTAATTCGCATTAACATTCAAAACTAAATGATTTTGCATTCTGCTCCATATGGACTCCGTACAACCATGACATCTTTTCAGCACACGGTAGTGAAATAAGTGACACATTCATAACACATACAAGAGCGCATGACAGCGCTTTCCCTCTGGTGCTCCCACAAACAATATGGTAATGTATCCATTCTAATCATACGCAGCCTCTTAGGATTTATTCGTCATGATGCACCTCGTGCATTTGAACAGCTTTAAACAAAAACAATAATCTTATGATGATCCGTTCTGTCTCGGTGGCTGTGATTTGAAGTGATTCAAGTCTGGCTTTTTTTTGTTCTCTTTTTTTTTTTTTTTTTGGCCAATAGATGAGCTAGTTAATTAAACTCTGAGGAGATAATTAAGATGAGACGGCTGCTTGAATTACTATGGTCATTCTGCCATTATGTGGGGCAGGCCGACAGGTGGCACAGGCCTGCATCAGGTGACAGCTCCGCCAACAGATCGCACCATATGATGGTATTTCATAGCATCCCTCCGGTGCAAGACACTCATGCAGGCACACATGTCATGCTAAATCTGTAGAACTTTAAAAGTAGTCAGAAATAGATTTTAGCTTTACGTTTGTGGCTGTGTTGCTGACGCTGGCTGAGGCACGCCGGGGTCAGTGTTGGGGGGTTAGAGGAGAGGGGCCGGGCTAAAACAGGGCAGACCAGACTCCTGCACAAGCGTTAGGCTAATGAGGGTGAGGACGGGGCCAGGCGATGCTATGTGATTAAATTTAGATCTGGAGGGAGATCTTGACCCATGGTGGCCTACGTCTAACTGACATTTACCCAAGAGAAACACACTGCAGCTGAGGCTTATTAACCTTTTATAGATCTAAGCACTGCCGCCCGTCTTAATTGGCAATTGGATTATTAAATAGTCCAAATTCTGATGATGTGATAAAACAACGAGCACAATACCCAGGCTATTTAGAAAAAGTGCGGTCAGTGGCATTGTGTGCATCTGATCCATACGAGGTTCAATCTCCTGAAGGAAATTCTCTCAGTCAATTAAAGGATTTCAACAAGCTTTATTGGAGGTGTGTCATTAGGTTAACTGTGAATTACACTGGCAATAGTACAGACCTTGACTCAGTTCTTAGGAGTTATAAGTCACAGCAGAAATCCATGCCATTATGGAAATTGTGTTGACCACTTCTAGCTGGATCTGCACGAAGGATTCTTTCCTGAGTCTTTCCTAAGTGCAACAACAATTAATTCCTCACTCCGGTTCATAATGCGATCTTCTCCCCATTTAAGACCAATTACAGTGACTTAATGTAATTAGCTGGATGATATAATAGACACAATTATAACTGTGAATATACTGCCTGTTTTGCCGATACATTCAGAATGATTTTCACACTAATTAATGAAATTAAGTGAATTGGAAAAGTGATGTGGCCTTATAAGTGATGTTCCAACTATAAAGTATACTTACTATTCAACACATATATTCCCCATGAAACTGAAAACAAATACTATGCTTTGTTGGTATTCTTGGTGACCAAAACATATTAAATAATAAAATAAAATAAGGTAGCCCAACAAATTACTGTATAAAACATGCAGTCACAATCAAATCACTAATTGTTTTAATTGTGTCCTTTTTATTTATTATGGATAAACAACCTGCTTTTCAGAATAATTATTCATTCATTTTTTTTTTTTATGGTATCACATTGCAAATATTTTGCCATTGTACAAATAATATTTCCACAATGATTTGTATTTCATAAAAAAAAGGGGTTCCGTCTCTTTGGTATTATCACGTTCCACAAAAAATGATGGTTTTAGATTAGAAATATGCATCAACTCTTCACGAGATTACAAGCTAATGGGCTATCAAATCAGTAAAGTTAAGTCCAATCGAAATGGAGTTACAGTAACCTCCAGCATGAGTTGTATCATTTGATTCTGTATCATATTATATATCAAAAGCAGATTATATGTGCATGTGAAAACATTCGTGTCAGAGTAAATGACTATTTTATTCTGCATTGAAACGCCAGAGTAGTGTGTTGCTCTAGTTGTGCTGGAGGTAGACACCTAATGTAGATGCAGCTGTTAATCATCCGTTTAACTGTGATTACCATGTGTTGATAAACTGCGTATTTGCTCAATGAGTCTAATGTAAAATAAACAAGAACAAGTGTCTGAGCCAAATATCATCCGTCTAACACATTTTCCCAGCAGCTCTCAAACGTGCGTCTGTCCCGCGGCGCTGATGCCGATATTCACTCAGAACAAGACGAACGCTTTTATAGACTTCTTACAGTCAGTTAAGATGTCCGACAAGCACTGGGAACATTAGTTCTGTGCCACAAGTCCCATACATCAACTGTCTTGTGACGAGTAAGGGAGGGGATCAACATATTCCAAATGAGCAGACATAATCCCACTGAATGTGGAGTTAAGCCATTTCATAATTAGCAGATTTTCTAATGTATGCCAGGCTTTAATGACCTTTGCAAATGAGAATGGTTGTTTGAATTTCCATCCTTCACATCGTTTTATCCCTGCCATATCTGCCTGATAGAATGAGTGCACCAGTTGATGATATGCATAAGCTTAATGAACAAGTGCACACACTTCTGAATGGAAACTGATGGGCTCAAGCCAGGGAGATTGGAAATGCATTTCCACACCTTGCATATCATCATCATGCCCATAAGTGGTGTCTCTCTGACCCGTTAACAATGCATTTCAAGCCTTTTCCTTCAATTAGGTACACTTCTCACTCAGATTTCCATCATCAAAATACCATTAGCATAGTATAAAAATATACCAGACTTATATAGCTTCACAACCTTTTAACTATTCTTGACACATTCGTATTTGTTTAACAGTAGGGAGGAACAGAGTAGAGCCTTAGTAGCTAGTTAATATGTTGTTTGGGTGTTACCGTGTAGATTTGGAACCTGAAACTCAAAGATATCAAACTTTAGAGTGTCTTATATTGACAATGGATGACTAGAGTCTGTGTGATGTTAAAGTGGTTGTTCTTAGTGATGAGCCGACCGATAAACCATCATCTATTCAAACACAAGAGTTCAACAGAGCCTTTCAGCGTCTTTCACATTGTTTTCATTTTCAGCCCACTACTTTAGTGCTTTGGTTCACTCTCACTGCTCTAAACAGTCATTTTCTTTCATTTCTCCAGCAAAAATAGCTACTATGTTTACAATAAAAATGAAGTAAAGCATTTAGTCGCCAACTTTTTTCAGATAGTGGTGGAGAAAGAATATGGAGACAAACGCAAATTCTCCTGGATGTGTAAATAGGCAAGCGCTTGCTTCGAAGCTTGCCATATGCTTGAATTGCATATATTTGGCAGAGACTTTACTGAAAGCGAGTGCATTCCCACAATAAAGCATATACTGTAAGAAAATATCTACTTAAAAACGGTACGCCTTGTTGTCACTGCACCAAAGTTTCCCAATAAAACGGAGTTATTGCAGGTTTATGTAAACACTCATCAATAGCTCATTACTGTTGATTGGACTTTGAAACACATCAAAGCTGTAATGTTTGACCTTTTCCACTTTAAAACATCAGCAAAGATAGTTGGATCACCTGTCATTTAGTGTGTTTTCTTAATCATGGTTGTTTGTTTGCAGGCCACATCTCATAAACTCACCAGGTACGGCTGCGGCCACACGAGGACGAAAACGGCTAAACGCATAGGATTAACGCAAACGCAATCGCAAACAAGCTTCCGTCCACACGCAATAGTTATCCGGATAGTGTCTGTCCACACGAGACCGCTCCGTTTAGCTCCAACCGCTGGAGAAGCTGCAGTACATATGCCGAGCCTGTACGTGGCGCTGTAACTTCCTCCACAAAAGCAGCGAAGAAGCATGGTTGTCATGGTTGCCCTTCTGTTTATTCTCCGCGGTGGGGGCCGAGGGAACCGGGCAGAGTTTTTCGCCAGTCAACGTGTATTAAAGTTTAAATCTTCAGGACAAAATTATAAAAGTGCCGGTCAAAGGTCTTCTTTGTTATTTATTGAGCTTTAAAACAAATGAATAACGACTCTATATAATATAATAATAAAATACACGGAGCCTCTCTTTTTCCTCCCTCTCATCGGACAGCGCCAGTGTCTGTCTCATGCAGCAGCTGATCCAGTAATGAGTGACCCGGCCGACAGTAAAAATAAACATATTTACAACTAGTCAGATTAGACTTCACCCGCGTTTATGTCCATATCGAGAGAAGGATAAATAATCTGAATTCAGGGTGCAGTTTACTTTGACGCGGGGGTGAGCAGCAGAGGTGGGGAGAGGCGGGGCTATTGCCTCATCATTATCATAAAATGATCGTATAGGGCGTACACACGGAGCCGTTGGACCCCCCAGAGCGTTGCGTATGCCGTTCTATCCACCTTGGGACCCGTTATCGTTTCCGCAGTCGTTTAGTGCCGTATTCGGTCGTCCTCGTGTGGCCGAATGGTCTATATGACACCAAACAGTAACGCAAACTACCGTTTTCGTCCTCGTGTGGCCGCAGCCTAAATGGAAATGTTATTGTATACTGTAACTCGGAAGTGATGATGTGTTGCCATGGCAGATGCAACCTTGCACACCTTATCACAATGTCTTGGTACAGTATAATTAGAGATCTGTAAATGAGCATTTTGTTTATTGTTGGATAGTTTTGTGTTTAAGTCATATACTTACACCTCGGGAAAGACACGCATTACAGATATGTCCAATTATACTACTGTAACTGAAAAAGCAATGGCCCAGAGCAGCAACAAAGTTAAAAATACTAATATTAGAATTTCATATTCTGCTATAAATGTTGAAACAATTATTTGAACAAGGTTATATGGTACAGACCTTTAGAAATTAACAATTTATACTTGCCTACATTTGAGCAGAGATCCCACAGAGACATACAAATACATAAATACAAAAACCCGTTTAATTGGGAATCACGAAACAATTCCTTTAATTTTGTGTTAAACAAATGAACCAGGAAGTGACCGCAACAGCAGTTTCTACACTGGATAGAGAATATCATACACGGTATTATAAAAAGTAAGTTTCATTAAATTCTACCAGTGATGTATTTAACTCTGCTCTTCCTAACTCTGCCGTCGTCAGTCGCCTGCTCAGAAGCCACGTGGCGGGCTCTGCGAAAAGCCACCAACATTTATCATGGCTCTAATGCTATCAAACTCTAATCTGTCTGGGATTCCATGTGTGTTAACACAGCTACAAATGCAGAGATCAAACACTTCAACAGCACTACATAAATGTCTCAATATATTAACTAGACAATAAACAACCTTTTCAATTCCAGGGATTTGCATGAGAAACGTGAGCATTAGTGAACAGAGACAAGTCTTCTGGCTTTCTGCAGAGGGAGAGGATGGCTTCAAACATGATCCTTTGTGAGGCGGGATGGGAGACAGGCACAAGCTCTCCTGCTTTTGGCAGCTCTGAGCTCACAATGCCGTAGATTAGTAACAGCCTGACCACAGAGCTGAAATAAGCTAATTGCTTAATTAGCTGACCCAATTCTTTAAGCTTCTTTCAGCATATTAACAAGAGCTATGTAACAAATAGTTGTGTTTCACAGAGGTGCTGTTTGTTTATGGAATTACAATAATGAGGATCACACACAAAACATACGGTCAATGGCACTCCTTTTATGGAATGGCTGCTTTAGAAAATCAAAGTATGATTTGATTTCAGAAACACTGAGGCGCTTTTATTTATGTAAAACTCAATTTAGCCTTTGTCTTATCCACATGCAAATAATCCGGGTGCTTATTTGTCATTGACATCCATTTATATATATGCTATGTGTTTTGCGAGTAGAGTGTGTTTCTTGTACTTATGTTAAACAATTAAGCTGCTTCGGGGAATAGTTTGACCGCCCTCCCAATGTTTCTGGACATTTGAGCAACGAGGGACAAACGAGAGAAGGGAGGAAGAAAATGATTATTGAAATGGGTTAATTTACATTTTCTGCATGCATACTTTACATACATGATCTTTGCTCGGCACAGGGAGTTCTGGGCAAAAGAGCACTATTTGTATGAGATGAACTCATCTATATGCTAATTCATTGGCATGTAGAGCTGCTTCATTTCTTCCATTCACGACTGTTTACCTATTAGCTCTTATAGATGCAAAGGGAATTGGAATATTAAAACCAAAAAGCTAAAGAATACAGAGCATTAGCAGTACATCACCTGTGATTATATTTATATTAGGGTGGCATTCCTGCCCTTTGTTTAAACTGAAGCAACGGCAACTTCCAAGACACTTATTACAAATAAAAGAAGCCAGCCCTTTCACTTAAGTGAGACTTGTTGCCCTGGACAAAGACACAGTGGGTTTCCAGAAGTCCTTCAAAGGACCCGAGCGGCTACACCCTGCTGAAAAGCAGATGAGCTCTCCGGGTTGAAATGAGAAATTATCTAACGCTCAAAGACGGAAAACAACTTTTAGCATTTCACAAGTCGATTTCTTGGTTTATCGCTGCTATAAAGATCTTTTGTGTGTCACGTTGAAAAACATGAAATTACCAAGCACAAACCAGACTGGAATGTTCCTTACAAACATTAGCTTCATAAGGAGATGCTTGACAGATCAAGTTACAAGCAATGCCTAAATGCTAATGTATTTCATATGAACCAGGCTGAAAGAGATGCAATCAACCACCCCTGATTCAGACCACTGTTGTGTTTAAGAGGAGGACAACCCCCTTTTCTTATTGTCTATGTAATTCACCAAAATTGCCACTTACAGCCGCTAAGAGCAGGATGTTTCATCTCCAAGCCGTCCTCTGGTCTTTGCTTCTCATCCCATTTCTACTTCCTCCAAAAGTGCCACCCCTTCATTAACCTTGCCAGGCATGAGATAAGGGAGGCAGTGCATCAAAGCCGCCTGCCCACAGAGAGAACAGAGCCCTGCATGTCTCCACTACACAGCAGCCAACACACACACTGGCACACACACAAACCATCCAACATGTGGAAACAGAGAGCTTTTGTGTTCCAAACTTGTCATTCAGAAGCGTTTCGCGGGCGCAGGACATCATTATGTTTTAAATATAAATCAGAGTAGTGTGAAAACATTTGCTTTTTCCAAAGGATTTAATGATGTTTGATTAGGAATGAATACAAAATAATTGGTCTGGGTCAGACTCTTCATTGCCTCAGAGCCAGCAGACACTTATTTACGGGTGTCACACAGCACTCCGGCAAGAGGAGTGCAGGTCCACAGCGCTGCCATCACCGTGCCCTCTACACTTACAACCCTCCAGAAGGAGAACATTAACCACGAAAAGGACCAAAGCCAACTCAGATGAGTAACAACTCCCGACTTCCTGAAAGCATGAAAGTAGATGGGTAGGAAATGTATTAACTGAGTCACAATATTGTTTTACTTGCACCACATACAAATCTCTCTGGTGCATTTAATCCCTCTACCCACAGTTTCTCAGAAAGGAGGATATAAATTATTTCCCTTTGGTGGAAACTGCAAATCCCCGTCTGGATTCTGTTAAAAGGCTTAAAATGTCACTAAATGCCAAGGCTGAGACTCCTGCTAACACGTAGGTCTTTAAGACAAGATGTTAAAGCGTTGAAAGTTACCTGAAATTGATGAGGTTAATATTCTTATCGCAAACCGAGGCTTGTGTGAGAGTGGATATTGAAAATAGCCAGGTAACCCCTTCATATTAAAAGGCTATCACATGGATTAGCAGCATAAACACCAATTACACATTTAATTGTTTATCGTCAGTAGTATTTAGAAAACCTGCCACAGTACATAAATTAAAAGGATTGGGATGTCGAGGGGGGATTTGCCACAATATAGTATCATCATAAGAGGGTATTTCAGGGGAGGAGACAAGGAAAGGTTGCTTAAATAGAGTCAAACCGCTGCATGCAGGCCTGTAAATGAGTCATTTACCATGAATATCCTTCTCTATCCCTTTACGGCCATAACAATTTCCTAAACTGCGTTATACTAGCATGGAAGGGGCCGTCACTGACATTTGAAATAGAGGACAAAGGGCCACGGAGCACATAGGTTTTTTACAGTAGACACCATCCCAGTGAGGTCCCTGCCAATGTGAATCAGAGGTAAAATACAGTGCCTTAAGTCGACCTCTGAGGCAGCACAGAGGAGGGCAGAGTGAGACATTCTGCTATCTATTAAGACCTGCCTTATGTATGTATTGTGTTTTGAAGGAATTTGACTGATCCACAAAACCAGCAGGGAGGGATAAGAGTGAGTCCCTAAGACCATGTGGTAAGCAACTGCAGCGCAGAATCTCAAGCAAGTTGAAAGTTGCTGTGCCGTTAAGGAGAAAGTCTGGCAGAATCCTGCATGCCCGCTGATAACATGGTTGGATTAAGGATGTTTAAGGGAAGTGAAAATTATTCATTTGAGATGGATGAAAGCTGCACTTGTCAAGTCTACCAGTCATGCACTTTATACATTTCATTTCCACTAGCCAGCATGCATAATTTCCCCTCAATGCAAATGTCTACACACTGGAAATTGTGAGCATATTTACCCCGCTCCCTTAACACATTCTCTGACACAGAAAATGGATCATCTCTATTGAACAGGGAACAAAACAATGCCATTTTTGTTTGCAGAGGTGTGAGAATCTAATTTTGTGAAGGAAGATAAAGTCACGAGACTCGGTAGGATACAAACAAAAGCTTTCATTTTAAAAATACAAAAAAAAGAGACAATGTAATGTTGCCCTGTGCTCATCAGAATGACATCTACAGATTATTTCTTTAGCACATGCCCCATTTACCCTTAATGATTTGAGTGTAATTACTGGTTTTAAGTCAAAGAAAGTCTCTGTGTTTGTCTAGGAGCCGTGTAACGGAGTATATATACTGTATATCTGTCTCTGTACAAATATTATGATCTCTCTGATGAGAATTAAGTCTCCAGCCTGGATGGCCAATAAATTAGAGGCACGCTTCTCGTTTACTCATCAGAGCTAATGAGCCTGATAAAATTACCTCGAGGATCATAATTACAGGCTAGTGGCAGAGACTCTGGCAGGGACCGGAATAAGACGACACACACACACACAGAATTTAGATTGCGTTGCAAGTGGCAGCGTACAACAGCTAACCTAAAGCACCACAAAGCACTCACGTCTTATTAGTAGAATACAATCTATGTACACAAGCAAAGATAATACATTTTCTCTCAGGAAGTCGAAACAATTCAGCTGCTATAGAAGCTTATTTTACTTAACCACATTTTTAAATACATGTCCCGGATTATCATAATGTAAGGCGCCGAACAATATTACAATTTCCACCTTTCTGTCAGAGCATTTCAAACAGATTTTTACCACCGTTTCATAAAGATTAAGCACTTCATGGGTAATGGCATATTTTAATGAATGATGGCAGTCTGGACACAAGAGCTCACCTCAGAGGATTCCATTTCATCACACATTCACAGGATGAATTGTTTTACTTATGAATATTAATGTCCCTCTAATTTGAGGCTGTTGTTAATGCTTGTCGCTAGGAGCTTGGCAAATCAGGTCCCATTCCTGTTAAAACCATGTATTAGACACCCCCCTGACACTAAGCCCTCGCCTTTGATTCTTAATTGCAGAAGTGCAAGCATTTGCAGTAGATGGGGCGCAAAGCTTTAATTAACTCCAATATCACACATTCAGTCTCGACTGTCACCCGCCTCACGCGTGGCATTTTTTGTACCAATATCATCCCCAACTCTGCTCAACTAGAAAGATTGTGTTCCAAGTTCATGATCACAATTTCATGCATCTCAAATTGAGGGATGTGGAGATTTAAGTAGCAGTAATATATTGACGGCAGTGAATTATCTTGATGTCCTAAAAAAAATAAAAACCTTATTAAAAAGCATACATCGATGCAGATCTGTGATTGCCGCGCAGCTTTAATGCAAAGGAGCCGCAGCGCTGTTGCTTTCTCACTGGAAACTGCGTCTGATCTTGGCAGTCGTTGAATCAACAGTCAACGCTGGAGCTTGTATGGGAAGTGGAGTGATAAAAAGTTCAAGGATGTGTTTAAATAGAGAGATGTGTGCCAAAGGAAGCTGTTAAGTAAATAATTCAACCTCACATACACACTAATCTTCAAAGGATTTATTGGACTACAGATTTCAAGTTTAAACATATTATAAATAGAGTACATACCATTCAGTAACACTTAAAATGCAACATTACAGCTCATTCCTTACAAACACTGCAAATGCCATTTCCACACATGAGTGACTCCACACACGTTTGAACATTTTAATAGCTCAGGTACGGAGCATTTCTGATGCAGATATTAGTAAAGAGTAATGTTTAATTAAACCCGGTTTGAAGATAAAAAGCTCAATACAACCTATAGTTTATAAGCCTTCCCCGGCCATAAGCTACTGCTCTACCTAATCCTCTTTCACATAACATTATTGCATCAGCACAGCTGAACATTTTTGCAGCATTTATAAAATTAGCAAAGAAATTAACTGTCCGTACTGTGGCAAATTGGATTTCCAAGCTCTTGCCTAGTGATAGAGCATACCCAGGCTGCCACCTACAGTACAGAGGGAGAGGAGGCTCTGCAACATGTGTGGCTCTCAGCTCACACACATTTAGACACAACAGGCTTTCTCTCCTGCTAATACCCCAGTTACTTCAAATCCATCATAACATAAATATTAAAATAATTTTATTTTGAATCAAAGCTGTTTTAGTACAACACATTTATCTGTGAAACATCCAGTGTCCCCTCCCCTTAAATCATGATAGCTGGTTTGTTTAACACCCAACATCAAATGTGTTTGCCCCAGTGCAAGTTAAACATTACATATCATATTCCAATTATAGAATAAATTAACAGAACATTTAACAAACATATTCATGACATGTTTTCGTGTGACACTCTCCTACTGAATCCTAATCAATACAAGGGAAACGCGCGCGGCTGTGTTTGCCACGTAATTAAACACCATTTTCTTTTGTGAAAAAACTGTGAAAAACAATAATTGTGAAAAAACAGGACACCCGTTGTGAAACAAAAGAAAATATTTGATCATAAACCATTTAGAAATGCTCACCTCATTCCAATAACAACAAACAACAAACAAAAAACCTGAACCTATTATACCTGAACCTTTAATTTGAAATATTCTGAAACAATACAAACATGATTTAATCTGTTCATTTGCCTTCCTACGTACTGCAGTACTTAAATATAAAAACCTTAAAATATTTGTTTTAAAATTTAAATATGATAATACGATAATAATACAACAGTCAAATGAATTTAGTAAAAATTGCCGTGAGGATCATTCCACTCGTCTTTTATTTCTCCGCCTGAATAGTTTTGAGATGGAGGATTTCCTCTTATTTTTCGCTTTCTTTACTCCTAGTCACCAACAATAATGTATATTAGTGAAGCATTCAAAACAGAATGTCATTTAAATGAAGAAGTATCTAATATAATACTTACTAAGATTTTGCATCATTTCATTCAGCTGCTGATCCTCCTCCACTTCCCTAAAATTCAAAAATAAATCTCTAGTTAAACATTTTGTGTCGTTAAGTGCGCTGCATTACTGCATATGTTAAACAATAATAATTAAAGACACATTGTGTTACCTCAGCCTGTCTTCATCCAGACCTTCCACTATTGCATTTCTGCCGTCCACAATCTCCACCAGTCTCTGCATCAACTTCTTCTCCCGCTGTTGCTCCTCTCTGGATTTTAAATGATCTGTAATACAAACAGACTTTAGAGTAAGACAAATAAAAACCTGATGTTGAGAAGTGAGTCTGAGATGTCTAACCTGGCTTCTCCAGCAGTCTGCGAAGTTCCCCCTCCACACCGGGCTGCTGCTGCTCCAGCTCCTGAGTCCTGGCTCTAAATATATGCATCAAGACATCATGAACGTATAAAAAGGTAAACCTAATTCCTAATCACATGCATCCCAAAACTGCAAATAATGTCTTTGGCCCCTTCCTAAAGCTTCTTTCAAATAGCAGAATGCCATCAGAAAATATTTGCAAAACGCTCTCCAATAGATTCATTTGCAACCCAAAAACGGTTTGGAAGAACTCACTTGTATACAAGCTCCGACTCCTTCCTAATGTACATCTGCTTCTTTCGAATCAGGTTGAACCAGTCGACCATCAGAGGGTCCATCAATATGTCTCCCTCTCCCTCTGAAACACACAACATAAACAATGTTCAATTAAGAAATACAGTATGTACACACATACACGCGATGAAACTATAACGCCAACATTCTTGACATCATTCATTAAGGTTATTGCAACTCAAAGAACGGGTTATGAGTCGATGGTGTACGATTCTACGGGACCAGACTGGTCAGGCTGGGTAAAAGGCAAACTGTAGATTAGTTTGAAGTTATTTACAATATATATATCTTTGTTTAAAAAATGATTAAAAATAAATAAAAATGATTGTACATCATTTTATTTAAAAAGAAACGTTTTAGTTACAAGTTACATAATAATAATACAACTACGCACTAACTAAATAAAGATTTTAGTATCAACACTTCAGCAGTCAATAATACACAGCCTTGCACATTAGGCTACCTTAAGACTAATACTTTACATGTAATGTAAACATTACAAAGATATGTTTACAGTTTGAAATTGGCTTCATTTACTGTGTAGCTGACATTATCAGCCGCCCCCCCCCCCCCCCTGTTGCTTAGACTTAGCAATGATCACCCGGGTGAATATTCTATTTTACTCTTGGTTTAATTCATCTTCTAAAATACCAAAATATGGCTATCCTCGACGAAATCATTTCTTAGTCGCTCAAACACTAATATTATTTTGTTGACCAATCAATCCAAGTAGTTCAAATCTTTCAAATCCTGTGTTTACCAAAGATGTTTCTTGTAAAAAAAAAAGATAATTTAGCATAAGAAAAAAAGAATAGCAAAGGAATATTAGATGACTTCGACCCAAGGGACCAATTAGTTAACTAATCCAATAAGAGGGGCCCCTAACACTGAAACAATATTCAATAAGTTAGTTTGAAAGCAGAAACACAAAGATGATCCGCCTCCAGTTTCTCAAATGTGAGGATTTCTGCATTCCTCAGTCAAACATGAAGATAAAGACTGATGACTTTCAAATGCCACCTTAGGAAATTATATTTTCTCTTTATTTGACAGGTTTTGCAGTAAAATCCTGAATTAATTGATAGTTAAAATAATCATTACAGCCCAGGAATGAAATAGACAAGTCCCAGCATTCCCATATAATAAAATAACTCTTCATTTCAAAACGTGGTGTTAATATGCACGATTTAGCATGCAGGGGATGGAGCGCAACACGGAGGAAATACATGTACACATTTGTCTTCATCACTTATTTAATAATGATTTACAAAACTCCAATAAGGATTAACTTGTTTTTTAAAGACAGTGATTTATATACATTTAAACATTAAAGGCTGTTTTAATATTTATTTTAATGCTTTAGGGATATTTTTGGTCTTGCTATTTTGTATGTTGTGCACTGCTTCACCAAGTCAGACTGGAATACCCTGAAAGGTGGATCAATAGTGAATATTTGCCAAACCCAATTAGTGATCCATCAACACACACCAAATAAGGACAGATCAGGACAAGACGGTCTACATGGTGCCATCACCAGAACAAACATGATTTGATTCCGAGTTGCACTGGAGTGCCGGGGTTTAGTTTGTACGACAGGTTGAGGAGTAAATGATCTCCTAGGTAGGTGGTGTGCAATTGGTGTCAAATCCTAGCCAAGTGATTGCATGCTCAGGTTTCCTGGGTGGAGAATAAGAAGCAAAAGTATGCAACAGAGCAAAAATATATATTACTATACCCAAGTCATGTTGACCTTGAGCAAAGCAATCAGGCCCCCTACTCATACTACCTCAAAAAGAGAGGCAACCTCCCTGTGGGCTGTGTGCGCCTCTCACCTCATTTGGCTGCAGAAACAGTAATAGAAATGGCAGGTATATCCCCAGAACACACACATACAAGCTCCAGCTGATGGCGAGTGAAAGTGTGTGTGTCCCGTACGAAGAGATGCTCTCAGAAGCAGCGGTGGGATTCAGCAGTTTGCACAAATACAATAAAATATCACAGCTCGTGTCAAGGTGATTCACTGCGAGAGAGCCAAATTGACCACTGGCATCTTCCGAATAAGTGAGTTTCTGGGAGTGTTTATTTTTAAAATTGCACAGCTTGTTTCGTTTCCGACACGTCATCATTCAATTTTGCGGGCACGTCTAAACAAGGAAAAGGAAGGACGTGGGAAAAAAGGAGTCGCAGAGGAAGAGTGACAGGAATAAAGTACCTTCCTCACAGCTGCGGAGATTCTTTTCCAGCTCCACGCCCTCCTTCTCCAACAGAGCCAAGTTTCTCTCAATATCATCCAGGTCCCTCTCAATCTGCGCCACTGGAACATGATAAGACTTCACCTGATATAAAACAAAAGAACTTAAGTGTCTCAGTGAAAGTACAGATAATTTTAATTTGAAAATTCCGACTTTGGACACTTAAACGTAAAGAAGGTCATCCATTTTTTAGCTGGGAATATAATGAAAGCATATTTGTAGAGCTGTTAATTAATCTCTTAAGAGACTTAATGGAGGGAACTTACAGAGGGTGACCTCATTTCAGTCCTGGAGGCGTTGGTGGGTGACAAATACTTTCCCTTTTTAGCACCTAAGAGGTAGATAAAATAGGATTAGATAGTCCTTTCATGGCAGCTATTCAGAAAAGCATTGTCACTTCCCCCGATTTATTTTCAGGGGGAAATTACTGCTCCTATGAAATCAACAAGATGGCGGTGGACATGTATGTGAAGCTTTAATGAAGGCTGGAAACCAACCTGGAGGATTACTGTGATTGGCCGGAGTCGTCGTTGGAGACCTAACAGATTCCACAGCTGACCGTCTGGGTGGGGATTTTATAGGCGAGTGAGTCCTGTTTTTGAAATCTAAAATAAAAAGAACAAGATGCTTTAAATGCTGTCTTTCTGTATTTCCCCTAAACAGAAAAAAATATCAGACTTGTTTTTTTTTTGGCACCATTATCATGGCTTTAAAAAAAATGTTTTTACTTTTGCTCTGGAGACTGTTGTACCGAGTCCTGATTGAAACCAAAAGTTGAAGTTGACCGAATAAAGTGCCGAGATTATTGGAAACTTTGAGCGTCTCTCCTGGTTTTTCTGTTGTGGCCAACGGGCCGGTCATAACATTTTACTTCCATCACATAAGTAACGGGGCCCCATTATGCTTTGGGGGGTTTCCCTTTGGAGTGTTGTATACAGTAGGTTTGCATGTAAATAATAGGCAAAGGCTAAAATCCACAAGTTCGCTCTAGAGGGAGTTTCTTTCTTGCCTGAAACACCTCCATTGACATCACTATGTAACACTCCTGCTTCTATTGGCTGACACACAAACACATTGTACGTGACAGGCTAAGGGGCGGGACATCTCTAAGGGGTTGACCAATCACAACAGAGCCAGCCAGCTAACCAATCAGAGCAGACTGGACTCTGGTTTCAGACAGAGGGTGAAAAGAGGTGCTGCAGCACAGGCAGTATGAGAAAAATAAAGACCTTTTTGAACATCAAAGCATGGAGACATGTCACAGTAGAGACACTACATACATATATGAACCTGAAAACAAACATGATTGAGCCCCTTAAACTAACACTAGGTATGGAACCACTCTCATAGTGCATTTTACCGCCCCAGGAGGCAGTCGTTAGCTAAACACATCATCAACTTCACATACAAATATTGTAACATACCACAACCTAATTTTAGTAATGGGAAATGCCTAGACAAACCAATATATACTATTGTATATCACACAATACACCTTATTGCCAATAGACAAAGAGTAAATTCGGAGCACAAAACCAATACAAACAACATTTCCATTATTAACATGTACAGAAGGAACTCACCAAGGTCTCCAGAACTAAGCTGGGGTTTCTGGGGTGCGGGATCAAACAGAGGGAAGCTGGCTGGAGCTAGTGCAGGTAACGGAGCAGAGGGAGGCCTTGTAGGGCTGCTGCGGACGTTAGAGCAAGTGGTGGACAAGCATCCAGGTTTATGCTCAGTAAAGCCTTCAGCTTCAGCATCTCTGTAAGCAAAGAGAAAAGGCCATTTGCATTTAAAGTGTGTTAAAAAAAGACATAATAAGCACAGCTGTTAGATTCAAGACAACTATAGGCTGGACATAAAGAATGAAAATATGGGAAAAGCCTCACCTTTCTTTTTGTTATGAGAAAAGGATGAATGGAGGAATCGTCAGCAGGGTTTAGAAATGAGAGAATCTAGTGTTAAGAGTGGGGAAGGTTCAGGCCTGGCACTCCCTGGGGCTTGTTAGGAGGGGGGAGAGAGCTAGCTGCTGCAGTCTGAGCCAGTCAACATTAAGAGAGACGGAAGGAGCTCGGCGATTCTGCATTCTGGAGAGTGAATAAGCTCAATGGTCAGGGATGTTTCATGACAAATCTTTCAAGCAGATTTTCTTCCACCTGTGTGACCTACCCATTTCCACTTAGTCATGAGGGAGTAGTAAGATGATTGAGGACACTTACTTTGAAGCTAGCTCCATTTTCACAGGTTTGAGCCTCAATTGCCCCCAGACTGGATCTGCAGATTTAGACAAAAACTGTTTAAGTGAATGAGAATAAAAGCATGATAGCAAAAGAAAGCTTGTCAAAACCTCGTCTGTCACATGAACACTTGTTAAAGTCATTCCTAATTTCAACGACATTTGATTTGACATCTGCTTTAGCAATGAAGAGTGCTCTGTAAGCAGTTCAAGTTCCTGTTCACAGTAAACAAAAGACTCCCTTGACTCTTCTCCATGTCACACCCACATGAACAGCTCCTAATGAGTGCAGTTACCGCTTTCATTATCTAGTCTCTCACCACAACGATCCTCACCTGCCCATCTGTATTCAAAAGACAAATAATGTTATAATCTGTGAATCAGAGAAAAGGATATGTTAAATCTGACAAGAGGTGTTCCTGTTTTCCAAAACAAGTTGGAATAATGTCCATGGTCCATATTAACACGCAACATAATTACGTTCCATGAAAGGGAGACTTCTCTAAAAGATTTGACGAGTATTTATATTAAAAATCAACAGTAATTGTCTTTCTGTCTGAAAAGCTACTTCTGTCAGGATGCTGCACCCATGCATGCACATCCATCTTGAGAGTGGCAGTTCAACTATGAAAGTTCATTAAAAGTGTGAGACAGAAATTAAAATGTCAGCACCCAGCATTGAGCCACCATCATGCTAAATGCACTGCCTGTATAAATAGGGCAAAGACGACAAAAGGGCTTTGTGTTCTATGAATGCGAGACAGACAGGGAGAATGAAGGTGGGGGTGGGGGTGAATATTGGCTGGATGTCAAATGATGGATCAGAACAAGTGAAATGAATTGAGTTGTGGTTGCCTTCGGCGGTTGTGTGTTCAGTCGTTGGCCTCGTGTTGTCTTTGTTGATGGCCTTCAAACATGGCGGTTCCTTTTTGTTTGTCTGGCTGGTGGCGGGCTGTCCTGCCCGGTTTCCTGCTGGGTCTTGGCTGCATTTATCTTTTCTCAAACCGGGGCCGTCAGCCGGACTTGGCTCCTCTCCAAACCTGCAGAGAAGGGGAAGCCCTCACTGTCATTCTTTGTAACAGAAGTTGTGAAGGAACCATACAGACGGTGGGAAAGACTAGAAAAGTCCAAATAAGGCCGTCAGGATATCAGATGTTCAGTACATAATTATTGGTGGTAAAATAAGTCCTGATTCGAACTTAGGGTAAACATTTCATATGTCAGTATCATTGAACTTTGTGGCTTTTCTGTTGTATGTTGATAATATAGAGGACTAAGCTTTAATTTGTGTGTGTTTTGTTTCTTTTTTGGCAAATGAATTGAAAAATAGTGTCGGGAGACAGTTAGTAACCATACATCTAGAACGTATAGTGTTCAAAGAGAACAGTTACACTAATGGGTTTTAAAAAACAACAACCAGATGAATCCACAAGGACAGGATTATTAACATGATATCTATATTTCTTTTTGAATATGGAGATGGGTAAGCGTCAATACCGGTACATCTCAACACAAATTATTCCAAAGGAGAATATACTCAAAGCATATGGATTTCAATTCTCACCTTCTCTCGGCTGATCGGATGGTAAAGGGTTGTTTGTTGTTGTTGTTGCAGTTCTCCTCTGCCAACTTCTTTCCAATGTTTGTCCTGGCTGTGTTATTTTCATCATCAGAGGTCAGTGGGACCTTTGGCCTTCCTGAGGCTGAGGCCTCTATGAGTGGCGCTGCCGCCTGAAAGAACCTCTGCCGGGCCGTCTGCGTCCGATGGGCGGAGGCCGTCCAGGACTGGGAGGGCGGAGCCGGACTGACTACCGGCTTCAGGAGGATATTCAGTGGAGCTGACAGCACAGAAGAGGGGCGTGGTGCAGGCTGGGTCTGACTGGCACTGTTTACCCACCCTGCTGAACCACTGGGTCTGTTTTTGATCCCAAGCTCAGAGGAGGGCGGTGTGCAACTGTTCTGGTGGGCGTTGCAGATGAAAGTGTCTGGATTCTTCCCGGGTTTGTACCCTCCTGCATGAAGCACGCTCGAGCATTCACCGCATCTAATAGAAGTTTGAAATAACATACAAAACATGAACACCATGAACAGCACGCGACAGGAAAGCATCAATGGATACAGACTATATTCTTACTTGAAACAGCTTCTGTGATAGAGCTTGCCGTCCACAAAGTGCCTCTGAACCAGATGGACATGGCACTTGCACGCAACACATTTGCTAGTGAGAGTCCCATTTTTGTTAGCGTTCTCTGCCAGAACTGGCTTCTGTGAAAGAAGGAAACAAATTGAGGTTATGCTTTATTCCAAAAGGTATTATTACACTGACAATAAACCTCATTGTTCCTATGTATATCATGTAGAAGTAATGGTTAAGACAACAAAGATGTCCGTCACTTCAAAATCTTCATTTGGACACTGACCTGAACGGCAGCTCTGGCCACCTTGGGGGAGGTCTGAGCCGTGGACGGTAAACATTTCTCAGTGGCGGTTTTAGACACAAAGGTTTTGGAAACCACTGGCAGATTCTTCTTCTCTGATGGCTCCTCCTTGGAGCCCTCTGCTGGCCTTTTTACACCTCCCACTGAGGAGAAATAAAACACCACCAGTGTCACTCATCACAATGAAGCACAGGAGAGAAACAATATACTCAAGCCTCACAAAATGTAAGAAAAGTCCTGATTTAAAGAGAATATGCATTGTCAGGACATGTAAGGCAGTTATGTCCCACTTGGAGGCTGTCCTTTGAAGTAGTTGTAGTACTGGGAGACGTAGGTGAGAATGCTCAGCCTGTCTGGGATCCTCAGAGCCACCATGTCCTCAGCATCTAACAAAGCAGGAATCCCCAACTTCTCTTCTGCAATCTGAAAAGCCTTAACAGAAGAATACATAGTTTAACAAAGAGCCCTCAACTCCTGCCAAGATAAATATTATGTATGATGCACTGTTTTTCCTTATGAAACACAATATTCACTGGGCTCAGCAATACAATTACAGCATGTGTAAAAATGTCAGACAATACAATCTACTTTAAATAGACTGGCAGTACTCAGCCCAGAGAGGTCTGCAAAGGGCTGCATAATGAATAGCGAACTTCCTGTGAGCTTGTAGGGATAAGAAAGGGGATGGAGGGAGCAGGATACCGGCCGGTGTTTGGGATCAGCCCGGACACGCTCATTACATTTAGAGCAAAGCCTGACTGAATACCAAGTCTGCTAATATAAAAGACGAGCACAAAAGATAAAGAATGTGAGGCTGCTGCTTTTCCTACAAACACACAGACGGTTCCTACACTCGTAAAATAACCACCTGTTAGAAACATGACACTAGTCGTGAAATATAGAAGAGTGTGAGTAACATTCACAGTGTCCTGTTTCGGCACACCTTCAACAGCTCATAACTAAAAACCTGATCCAACACAATAACATGTTCACATCCTGTACATGTTCTTCTTCATGGCTAACATTCAACAATCCAACAATAACTTCAAGTGAAATGTCATCATATAGATCGAGAGGCAGAGGATCGGGAGCCTCACTCAAAATGAATAAACTTGAGAGCCTCTCCCCTGAGCTCAGGTTTTCTGCTGACACTGCAAGGATCATCCAAGACAACAAAGAAGTGCACACTGTGGCACTGCAGGGCCTTGAACCCTCCAGAGGAAGCTGGTCAAATGGAAGAAGGCTGAATTATGAAGGGGTCCGTCCCAGCGGTGCTGCTCGGGTCATGTTGGGGTTAACAAAATAAATGAGGTCAAGTGGACAGAGGCAGAGTAAAGATTCAGAAAGTTGTACAGGGGTCTGGAAGTGATAGAAATGTACATTCCAACATGCAGCTTCTGCTTACAGTGCTCTGCTGTTAAAATGTTGAACCAGCTAAATATTTGAACGTCTGCTGCATGAATGCCAAGCGGAGAACAAACACGGTGAGTGTCTCTGCATGGGCCATGAGGGGTTAATGAAGTGGATGTGCTGCATCAGATTTTGCAGCTTGAGTTTGAACTTTGTTGCACTCGATGTGACAAAGGTTTAACAACTTGACATCTTACCAGTCTGTTGTTCTCAAGCACATCCTCCTCTTTGAGTGAGTCATAGTCTCTGCAAGACAGAAATACAATAGACAAATAAATTAGACATGCTGTTGAAAATAATCGAATTCAACTTGAAGGGTTTCAGAAAGATGTGTGGGAAAAGTACTTTAAAAATGTTAAAGACATGACCGTATCTCGTCTTTTACACATGATAGGTCACTTTAGGGATAACATTGAAAACAGCAGGAGGACATAAACCAACGATAGGATGACTTACATTATAATCAGAATTTCTAAATTAAAATTCACTTTTAGGTCAGTTCCATAAAGAAATAGAAAACCCTTGTAGAAAACACTAAATAAAACATTTCCCCAGGCTTCCCCAGACCCAACAAAAGTAGCCTACTCAGCGAAACCCCGGCCGAATTTCACCCACTTTTTCCAAGATGAAATACTCACATCAGGTCGGGTCTGTACTTGTGTATCAGCGCGCAGAAAGCCATTCCGTTCTTGAAGGAGGTCGTCATGTTGGTGATGGCCACATCTCGGTAACCATCACACTGCAGTTTACACCACTGCTCCAGAGCCTTGATGGCAGCCATGCTCCCAGCGACACACTGCTCTCTCGGTACAAAGTGTGCAACAGGCGGAGGCTCAGTGTGGAGGAGTCGGAGGAAAGAGAGGTACAAACAAATGTCTGTGTTCAGGCTTTGTCCGTGAAGTGCGGTGCTGCAGCTGCGTCCTGTTTCCTACTACACCTGAATGACAGCCAGCGGGACGAGCTGCTTACTGTGTCGGCGCTCATTACGCTAATTGACCCCGACTGCTGATTCCACACTAACAACAGCGGAGCACAGCTCACACGGAGAGGTAAATAGCAGCACTGGTGTTCATAATTCATGCACTTTTTTGCAGGCTGTAGGCTATTGACCCTGAATTAGTCAAAAATAAAACTGTTTGTTTTTTTAAAACACTACCCATTTTTACAGAGGACAATTAGAGGTGTTGCACATTGTGTTGCAGTGTTTTCAGTGGTCATACAAATGGATACCAAATGTGCCTATCTTGAACACATTTTTTATTATTCTGCGTTTAGTTCCAGTGTACAACCTACAATTCCCGCCAAAGCTAGGGACACATGAAGGCTCATTCATGGATGCCACTTTAAATGTTTAGGACTAAACCCTTAAAGGTGGGGTAGGTAAGTTTGAGAAACCGGCTCGAGATACACTTGTTGTTATATTCCATGGAATGCTCTTAACGTAGTAGCAGATTTCTTCCGGCTGTGTATTTTCAAATTCTAGCGCACTCGAGCTGGTTTCTCCAAAAGTACCTATCTTTAAATGTTGGGTTTAATCAAACATAAAAACAGATCTAAATCATTTATAGCTTCTGACAGTTAACTCAGCTAAGAAAGGCATTTGGAGTTTTATCTATTATATGTATTCATGTATTATGATTTGTAATTGATGAAATGCATAGGGAAGTATCCCCATGTTAAGAGTTTGATTGATGGGCCCACATGTATTGTCATAAGACATAGTGGTTGGACTATAAAGCTGACTAATGAGTCCCTGGGCTTTTTGAAACAGGGTGTTGCTGAGTTGTTTTTATAAGGGCACTAGTGTTCTAAGGTTTTGAAGGTCTTTTGGAAGTAATATTCTTTTAATTGAATGCTTCCTAAAACTCATCATTGTCCCAGTAAAGGAGGAAAATGCTGCAGCATTTCTGAAGTAATTAAACAGCAGACTTGTTATCTCAGGCAGCATATCAGGGTCAGTGTGTGGTATGAGGACCAGGAACAGAAGCTATGACATACATTTCCCCCCCCCTCAGTCATCCTTGTGTGGGGCCTAATTGGGGACTAATTGAGGCCAACTATTGTCATAAAAGGACTCTGCCCTAATTAGCCCTTATTATGGTGTCCCACCATTTTTTAAGAGAAAACTTGTAACATGATTTCTCAGTAACTTCCATGAAGTATAGTTATCTAAAGTGTTTTTACAGAATGTTGGCGGAAAGTTTTAAGTCGTTCTACCTAACCAAGTTATAAAACAACTTGTATACTATCTCTAAGTGCTTTTCTGAGCCATTTTGAAAAGCAGTTACATATTCGACCCTGCTCATTAGTGAGTTGAACTTGAGTCTTTGAAATGTGAGCGACCCACACTGACCTCGTTCACTGCAACACATGAATTGTTTATTTGTTCAAAAAACTATGCGGAGTCACATACCTCTAAAAGTTTCATAAAGGTAAACACAACAAATAAAATATGCATTAGTTAGATTTGAAAGAAATTGTCTCACCTCTTCTATCCTGTCTGAGGACATCTTCATGCCCATTAGGGGGCAGCGTTACAGCACCGTGAGAGAACTGTGTTCAAATGCATTAACAATGCATGAAACACAGGAACATACTCTGTAGGACTTTAGAGCTATACCAGGAGAATTGTTTTACAATGTGTGCATTCAGTACACACAGTCAATAAAAAGGACCGTTTTAACATCAATGTATTGCATCTAAAACTATTCTATTCACTTGTTCAACTTGTTAATATAAAAAACGCTATCAGAAGATCAAAGATACAAAACAGTTTGAAGGAAATTTAAACTCTTGTGTATTACAAGTTTTAAAACCATGATCATCTCATCATCATGTTCTAACTAAGTAAAGTAAGGAGCTACAGTATGAAATACTTGACCACTCCCTTTTTTATTAGTTTAATACGTTTTCACTAATAATTCCCTTTCATATTCCTCCATAAAATGTGGTCTTCAGTTTTAAGAAACTTAAAAAGGCTTTTGTAATCAGAAATTAACACGTTTTAGAAGTGTAGTTTATTGCACCATAACCAGATTGAGGAAGTTGCAAAAACCGAACATTTTGTGATTTTACCAACAGCTTTGTGTAATTATAATGTCACACTGATATAGTATTTTGTGCATGTTTTGATCTGAATCTTTTTTAAGGTCTTTATGAATCTGTCACTTTCAATCAAAACAAAGCAAAAACAATGTATTTAGATTTTTAAGCATAGAGTTCAACAATACAATTATTCTACATTGGACTCACACATTATTTCATTTCTCAGTTATTTCCATTGTTTCCTTTGAGGACGTGTGGCTGCTTGCAGACATCCTGCGTGTCTGTGAAGGAAACCCGAGAGGTCAGGGATGAGAAGCTATTAGTGAAATCATTTAGAAATGATTTGACTGACTCAGATTTCAGCTGTGCCTCAACAGGCCGATGGTAAGATGGCAACGTTTATCATTTATCATTTGTTACTGTAAGCTGTTCAATAATGACCTGTGTGGCGTTCATTCAAAAGGTGACAACCTCAGTCACATTAATGAAATGTTAGAAAGTGCGTAGAGAAACGGCACCGGCATGTGAGAAAACATGTTCTTAAAGTAGTTAGATACAGAGAGTTTTTACAGTTTTACTACTTAACCTTCAGAATGACTTTAAAAGTGTTACAGGAAATGTAAAAAGATGAAATAGTGCAGAAACGTACTTATAATTTGAAAGAAAATCATTAACATATAACATTTTATACTAAGGTTAATACTAAAGCTCCTCACCCAAATAGTTTACAAAGTAAGTTCCTGCGTATTAAGTGTCGATGCTGTTTCGTATCATTATTATCTGTACAAACAGGAAGAAGGAAAACTATGAGTCACTGTGCATGGCATCATCTTCCTGTGCTTGGGACTGTGTGTCGCCTGCTGACATGTTTACAGAGCTGTGGATCTCGGCCTCGTGCTCTCTGGCTTTGGCCCTCAGCTTGGCGATGCTGCAGGAGCGGAGCTCGTCTGAGCTCGGCCCCCCCGGCACCTCCGGCCTCTCCCACTTCCCCGACCTCGGGGTCGCAGGCCGCAGACGAGCGCTCAGCGCTGCACTCGCAGCTTTTGTCCATGGATAGTTCTCTCCTTCCTGTCGTCTCTCCCAGGTGTCGTCGTCACAACTCTCCGTCTGCTGCTTCAAACTCCTGCTGGCTTTCTCACACATTTCATCACTGTCTCTTTTTACAAAAGGCCCTGCGAGCTGGCCCTGGAGTTTCAGCTGCCGCCTCATCTTGGCACGGCGGTTTTGAAACCAAACCTGGAGACAAATGTAAAAATACTTAATAGAAGTAATAGGGAGATAGAAATGTAAAAACAGTTTGTGTTGCAGTGTTTAAAATCTGGACAAAAACATTTTGGATAATGTGTCAGCCTCTAAGTTCAAATTCAAGTTTTACCCTACTTCATTTTAGGATGTTATCCTAATTTTATATAAATTGATTTAATGTGAATTGACTTTTAGTTTAGTTTGCCGTAACTATCCCTCCCATCAGTAACTGCCGTGAAGACAAATCCTGTCAGATGCAATTCCAGTGTAAATTAAAAGCACAAACTTCTGAAACTTGATTTGCTTACTGCTAAGCCTGAAGTTTCAGCTGCAATGTTGAATGTACAGAAAGTTTGAACCCAATATCACAGTGTAGCTGTGTTAGGAACACATCATATGCAGCCAGTAGTGAAATTACTGTTTCAATACAAATATAGGATTTTAGGAAGTAAGACTTAAACAATGATTCTATCATCTAAACTAAAGCTAAAACGCAGTAAATATTAGTTCTCTAGATAAACTTGTATTCATTCAACCTTCCTTTGGAATAGAAAATACACTGAGGTAGAGCCTTCAGTTACAATATAGGTGAGTTAAAAACAAATACATAATATAATTACTTGAATATTGTTTGTCACTCACAGAACTTGGTACTGCTGGACTGACAACATAGTCTGCAGGGCGTAAAAGATTCCTTTGCAAATAAAAAGGAATAACAGTTGACTCAGTTCAGTGATCCAGTTACCTGCACTCTGGCCTCGATGAGGTCCAGTCTGAGGGCCAGGGCCTCCCTCATGAAGATGTCGGGGTAGTGGGTGGTCTCGAAGGCCTTCTCCAGCTCCTCCAGCTGCCAGCTGCTGTAGTTGGCCCGTGCACGCCGCTGCTTCACTGGCCTCTGTTCATCTGGAAAACACAGCGCGAGCACCAATTACACAATCGCCAACGGGTGACAAGGAACTAATGGCTCTAGATTGGATAATTAGCACAGCGATCATTAGGCCCGCTTTAACACTGCTTGATAATTGATTGTTAGTTACGAGCTGTTAGCCAATCTTTTGTAAACATTTACACTGCAATCAGATGGTGCTCACTGACTGTCTTAGACACTGTAGACATGCTGTGCCCGTGTGGCTGCACGTGTCCAGCAGCATCAGCCTGCTTTAGGGCCACACTTTGAACTCACCTATGCCCTCTGTCAGCGGCCCTATCCCGACCGCCTGAGTGGCCAGGAGGAAAGCTTCCTTGCATGGATCTGGCTGCAGATAATTCCTCAAGGATTCGTAGCTGATGAAGGGACCCGGGATCAGAAACTGGTGTGGAGAGCCCAGCCTGGTTGGGAATGCAGGGAAGAAATGAGCTGCAGGTGAATGGAACAATGCAGGCAGGAGAGTAGATACCAGTTGTCCTGGGCCAAACATGTCCATGATGTTAAGAGTCCAATATTAAGTCCAATGTTAAGGGACAAGTTTAATCCTACAATGACGATGACAAGTTTCTGAAATGCATTCCAACGTCCGTGAAGAAGAAGAGAAAATGATTGTCTGCATGTATCTGCTGGTTGTTAACGCTGCAGCATGTGTCTGAGGGGCAGGGATAAGGTGTTGCCAGAAGAGTAAAGGTAACACTTGAGTAGCGGAGGTGGTCTCACCTGTGCTACTCTTCCAAAACCTCCCCCTCGCCTCTCCCAGTCACATGACCTCCACACAGAGAGCAGGGTTTGGTCTATAGGAGGGAAATCCAACCTGTGATTCAGCTCTCAGTGCATTATCAGCACTACTGCGTCCGTGTTTAGTCATTTCTTTCCCAACAATCTGTTTTCTTAAATTAACTGATAGCGCATGGTTCCCCTGAAATGTTGCCCTTTGGCTACAAGGTACAAGTTGCAACATCAGTGGTGATGGACAGGAGCTCAGTGTGTATGGAAACTCAGCTGTGAAAACGTGTCAACACATTTTGACACGTTCGCCTTAAAGATTTGCACAACTCTTTCCTAAACGTTTTTACACTCATCAAATATATTAAAAAGAAATCCTAAAAAAGGAGACAAGTTGTTCAGACCTGTGGGATGAAACCAAGCAGGACGCAGCAGACCCTGAGCAGCTGTTTCTTGACAAAACAATCAAAGCTGAAGGCTGCATGTTTATTAAGCCATCTTTGTACATTTTTGTTTACTCTGTTGGTAGTTATTTTATTCTTGTGTAAAGTGTAATTGTTTGTTGAGCATCTGACAGGCTGTGAAAATCACACTACCTACACTTTTATACAATATGAAATGAGGTCTTTAAAAACACCTGTAGAATAACAAACAACTGAATTGTTGTTTTATTTCTATGGAAATATTACATTTGCATTTAGTAGACTTTTGATCCTGATAAGACTTGCTACCATTATACATTCACATTTGACTTGATGTATGGATTCTATGGAAGCCATCAGCTACGCAATCTTCGATTAGGAAAATAATAGCAACTTGAGAAATGGGTTAAAAACTATTGTAATACTTCATCAAAACTCTCACTCAAAGACTATACTGATCATTGACAGTAACATACATCAAATACTGTGTTGGATTATGGGCAAACTCACGGAAAAAGGCAAAATAATTGTGAAGTATTATAATGATCCAACCAGACCATCTTATCATATCATATACAAATCAGGTTAGACCAAAAGCAAGAAGCCTTCCTGACCGTACCCATGGGTTGTTGTCAGTAATTGAGCATGTATCAATATGGTGGAAAGGATATTTTTGAATTCGTGAAAAAATTGTGTGCGGAGGTCGGAGGTCAATTTACGGAATAAATGTAACACTGAATTAAAAATCAAAATTGTAAAAAAGTGTACATTTGAGATAATGTACACTTTTTTCATAGCCTATTCTTTTACACGAGGAAACCATTTCACTAAGGGCAGAAATAGTCATTATGGCAATTGTAGATAATTACAAACAGTGATTTTGCTGTTGCTATCATAAAACAACATTTGTCAAGGTATTGCATGGAAGCTAGTATCGTGACAACAATATTTCTTACCATCGACAAAGTGTTACCAAACATTTAAGGGATTTTTCCATCTCGGATCAAAGCAAACACATCAACACATTAACAGCGGAGACAGGAAGATTATTAACACTTCTTTTCTATGAGCAAGGCAGCTGTAGCTTAGTGTTGACGGATCTCTGATGAGACGATCGCCTGCACTGACTGTGTGAATTAAACACAGGTGTGTCAATTAATCCGACGATACATATCACCTAACAACACATCTCGCTGCTCGTCGTGGAGCTGTCAGTGTTGTCAGCGCTGAGCAGGCAGGCTGAGGGCTTTGATCAGGACGTATGCAGCCTGGTGAGTCAGGGGATGGTCATTCCTCTGCAACTCACCTGTGGCCCTTTCATCTGCACCTGCTCAAACACTGAATGAATGCCTTAGTGGAGGCAGTGAAGAGTGCAGGGTTTGGATTTCTGTTAAACTCCTGTTGGGACGGAAATAATAGATTTAATTTAAATAAACTTCACATCATGGGAATCTTCCATGTGTTATCCCAAGTGACCAACAAACGATTTTCAGAATCTCTTCATAATGGTGCCATATCTTCTCTTTATGCAAGGGGGGGATACCTACCTCCAAGATTTTAAAGGACAAAAAGCGATGTGTTATAAATGCGTTATAACCATATATACAGTCTATGGTTATAACCCGTTTACATGTTAAGGAAACAAAAGCCTTAATAGTAGGAACTTTAAGAATCCTGCACCACAGTGGATTTAAACTGTGGATTTTTTTAGCTAAATCATCTTTATATAAGGTTGCCACATCCTGTCTACAGAAATACACTCAAATATACATTACTGAAAACAGTTACAAAAGTTAAGGCGTGGCAAAAAAGCCTAAAGAAATCTCAGAATTACCCTAAAAACTGAGAAATATATATATATATTTTTTTTTTATTTATAAATGTGTCATATAGCCTATATGTAGCCTACTATAGGCTTTTAAGGAGGAGATCAAGCCTTAATAATAAGAACTGTTTCCTGCTTTTTTTTCACATAAGGATGATTTGCAAACTCTCTCTAAAAAGTGTTTTAACCTAATATCGGCAGGAGGTGGTGATTATGCATTATTTTAATCTGGTCTTGTTTTGGACAACTTTTTGCACTAAAAACGCACCCAAAATGTTGTTTCTTCACTACTAACTATGTAATGTGTTTGTTCAGGACGAAGGTAGCAGACAAACAGGGATTGGAAGAAATTATTTCCTGGGTTTGCAAGTTCTGCGGGACGAAGCAAAATAGATTTAGAGTGTCTAGTTTGAGCTGCGGCTAAACAAACACTGTGTGTGGTGCGCCTGACGACTGAATAGCCATCTCCGTTTGTCCCTGGCACACAGGTAGTTACATGGATTTATTTTCTGTCTGAAAGTAGACCCCTACTCCCTACCCCCAAAACTTCTGTGTTTGTCTGTGCCTGTGTCCTTTAATGCCCATTGATCCAGATAATCAGGGACAAGATTGTTGAAAAACCGGTGGGGGAGGTTCTGACAGTAGATGCTCAAAAGAGCGGCTGGTGGATAATTGGAGGAGGCATTAAGACAACAATAGTAATGGCTAGTGCCAGGTCTTATTGGATTCTCAGGTATCTCCAGCTCCCCGGATGACATGCAACACTGGAGATTCTCAGCTGAAATGCCAATCATTGTATCATTAGCAGACCTTCAGTTGCAGGGACATTATCTATGGGTTTAGAGAGCCACCAATGGGACACTCTTCAGATGGCTTTAGTTTCAGATGGACCTGTTTGAGCGTGCATTCCTTCATGAGGGTTTAAGGACAGGGACATCTGAAATCCTCCTCAAATGTGTGTTTTGGGATCTGGGATCATTTAATGATTCTCAAATTTGGAAATGCCAGGTCAGAGAAAGTCATACATTGGATATTAGAAGGCAATTGCACCTGTATCTCCTGAAGAAGCAATGCTCTGTGCTAAACACGAGGATTGTGAAGTGGAAACTCAATCCTGTTAAATTAGCCATACCTTTGTGGACTTTGTTGCATAAAAGCACTTTCAATGAGTTAAAGGTGGGGTAGGTAAGTTTCAGAATCTGGCTCGAGATACGCTTTTTGTTATATTCCATGGAATGCTCTTAACATCCCGATACCAATGAATATCTTAAGTGCTTTGACAAAAAATCCATAAAAAAATGTCATCTGTAGAAGCCGTAATACTGTAAAAAGTACAACCAATCCGTTTAGCCGGCCCGGCTAAAACAATCCGTTTAGCCGGCCCTGGCCTACCTACCTGCCTGTCAGCCTCCAATCGGGGCACACACTTATCTCGTGCCCTCATTGGTCATGTGCGCGTTCGTGTGTGTTGGAGGAGGGGTTGTTTATTTTCAAATTCTAGCGATCTCGAGCCGGTTTCTCAAACTTACCTACCCCACCTTTAACATTTGAATTCAATGATGCCGGCTACCTTTCATTGACAGACATGTCTGTAGTGGATTCACTTTCACTCTGCCCTCAGTGTGATGAGATACAATCCGACCCAATGGAGATTGTGAACACTGCACAGTATTATGCTTTCTCATCCACTACAAATGCACTTGAGCTCATAAAGCGAGAGTTTTTGCCAAATGCCACGCCAAGATGGATGATTATCGTTTGTCACGGGAATATATCTATCTGGTGTAATTTGCAGGCGGGAACAGCAATGAGCAAAGATAAGATCAATATTTAATGAAAGTGTAAGTGAAGCTTAAGGGTTGTCACTTATGCCTCTGCTGTTAATGACATGTCACATTATCATACTTATCAGATTGGGTCAATCTTAACTGCAATTACGGAGCCTCATTTATTTTTAATTCGTCAAATGTCGAATCATTTCAGTCGTCCACTTCTATGCAAGCACACCGAGAATTCCTCTGACTGCGTGCTTATGTATTTTAGTGTCTGCACAAACTTCAAACTAAAATCTATTAATGGGAGCGTGGATGGGTATAATTCAATCAACACACCTAAAATGTGTTTGTAACTTGGAAGATAGTGTGTACGTCATGGCTGAGGAAGCCCCTATGCTCGGTGCCTCACTCTCCCTGGTAATAGTATCCCACAGTGGGCATGCTGATTGTTTTAGTCCTGGATCACCGACCTTGGGACAAACCTGAGAGCCCAGCCTGCTTTTCATGTCAAAACCTTCAAGGGAAAGCGGCCACAATCCAAGAGCAATCACACTTGAGACATCAAAGTGCCACGGAGAAGAGAGGCGAGAGATGGTCCACATTTTTTCCACGCAAGCCAAGCGCAACTCATGCGTGGAGGAAGAGGAGATGATCTAAGGCGAGGGTGCCAATGAGAGGAAGACGGAGAGCAGACAGATGTGCAGGGGCAGGTAGCGGCACATCGGGGCCCCTCCTGCAGCTGAGAGACACCGAGAAGCCTCCGCCGGTCGCATTCCTGCTCGCTGCTCATTCACTGGCCACTTTCACACGGGCAGGAAGAGCTCTGACAACCGTGGGCCTGCACTTTGAAACAATATCTCACAATCTAACATTATCATGGTTAGTGCTGGAAGAAATTAGGAACATAGGTATCAATTGTTATGCCTTAATTGTACCTAAAGAATTAAAAGTGTCGTATGAAGAACAATTTCACTTCCGAGAAAGATACTAATGTATACATCTGAATTGTACTGTGTTAGTTGGTCAAGATGGAGCTAATTTGACATCATTATATACAGTTTGGTTGTTTAATACAATGGTTGCCAACCTAGGGGTCATGTTTCCTGCAAAGAATCACAAGCTAAACTTTAGGGGTCTTAAGAAGAGTTCATGGGAACGCAGAGACGAACCATAAAGTTCTGCTAAAGAAATATGTATTATGTTTGGCTTATGAAATATTAAATTAGGTTAAAATAGTTTTGGTTTCCTGAACAATTATCTCAATACATTTCAGAGAAGAAATCCTTTTATTTGATAGAAATGTGCAGATTGTGATAGAAAACATTGCAATTACACAGGTTGTGTTTATGAGATTATAGCATTTGCCTTTATATTCATCTTTATTTGTTAAATCTTCTAAAAAGAAACCACAGAGGTAAACATTTTTAGGGGAATAAAAATAGAAAATGTCCATCTCCAAGTGGCATAAAAAAAATGTAAAGTACAAATAGCTCAAACTGTACTTGAGTAAATGTACTCCACTGCCCAGGGTTACATGTACTACATGTGTACTGTGAAGATATTTTATTGATTGAAGCTAAATGTTCATCATTGACAAATGAGCGGTGGCTCTTCACAGCTGCGTCTCAGGGCATCCAGCCTGGTATGATGAATAAAGGCACAGGTTGTTAACTTGTCAGTGGTCCGTCAGACTATTCAGCAACAGGCAGCTACACCTCTCTCCCCCACCCCGCTCTCTTCCTCCCACCACTTCCCCGTTAGCTGTCATTCATCTCTGTTCCGCCTCACTGCTGCCCAGCCAATAGGATGCTGGCGCCGGACCAAGAGACTGGGCTGCTAACACTTGTGTTGTAAGTTGATAGATAACCATAAACAGAGCACTCGGCTAGTTATAGGACACCATACAGGTGCAATTAACACATCACAGAGCCAGCAGAGAGATAAGCTGGCATGAGGCATGATGGGTAAGACATGATTGGGTTTACCAATGAACAAGGTAATTATGGGGTTGGATGTGTGAATGCATATTCATTAAAGGAGACTTAGAGGCATCCTGAGGGTCCAGAAGACACAGGCACATATAATATATTTTCAATGTATTAGGTTTGAATTATATACAAGACTGTTGCAACAACTCAGCCTATATGTATGTTGTTGCCCAATAGATTAAAAGAATGTGGGTTGAGTTTTGTTGTCGGCAGTTTTTGAAAAGAATGAAGTTTGACCTACATTCTCGGATACTGTGTTAGATTTTAAAAGAAAAAGCTGCATTACTTTCTGCCAGAAGCTGAATGCCTGTTATTTCTGAATGGCAGTCTCCAGTGACCCACCAGTGTGGGCATGTCTCACCCCCACTGAGGATCCTTAACCATGCTGTGGATACGTCTTCATGTCCTCTATGTAACAAAACACCAGCAGCAGTCTGACCTGTGAAATGCTCTACCCACATGACGTCTTCAAAGCACACTTTGTTCTGTGTGATTGAACAATTACCGCCATGGTTAATTTGCCATCAATGGGGACGACCACTTTCCTGGTTTACCCGCATGCCTACGCGTTGTGTAGCTTATCCCTTTGACTCCATCAAGAGGTTTGCAGATGAAGTCAGCGGCACCGGGCAAAACAACTCACACTTTCATGGCAAAATGGTTTCCATCACAGCATGTGCATCACGATGTTAATTTGTCTGTTACACGCCAATGAAGAGAATGCGTGCCGATAACAGCCGTTTCCAGTTTGATCAGGATCCACAAATGATTGGAAGGAAATGAGAGGCCATAAACGTTGCACCATTTATTTTGTTTCCGTTTAGTTTGAGGTGCTCAAATATTATTCTGAAAGGTAATAATTGGTTCTTGTGAGATTTGTGTTTCTACAATTTCAAAATGAAACTTCTTTCCAACTAAATAGTGCTAAAATGTCTTAATTTAAACACTGAACTTGATAATTTATAGCTGAACTATGTAACACTATTCACTTTCTACTGGGTAAAGGGGAATAACAAAAAGAAAGAAAAGGGCTTACCCAGAAAGGTATTTTTATTTCAGTTGAAATCATGGTGGCTCACAGATGATGTTCAGGTAACAGAAATAATAACATGGACATTGTATTCAGGCATTGTGGCTGCGTATTCTTAATAGTAAGAAAAGTCAAATGCGTTCAGTTATGCAAAGTTGCTACTGTAACGCTACAACACTGGATGGGGAAATATTGAAATATTTGTTGTTAATTAAAAACAACGACATATGAGGCATGTAGTTATTTGATCCTACAACAATGTTGACATTTCATATTCTTACTATTACAAATATCAAGCCGAATATAGTTTGCCATTTTCCAAATAAACACCAAGCTCTGCATCTGGTAATCAGTTATGGCTGTTATGTATTAACCGCAACGACTCCCACGGAATGTAAGAAAATGCAATAAAAAGTGATGTTTTTAAAATAATATGTATTTTTTTACTGCAAGATTAATTTAATTATTTAGGAGATACTATGTTTTCTTTAACTGATTGTAGAATAAGATCACCTTGTAATTTTCCAATCCTAGTTATCTTTTATGATCATTGGTAAATATATCATTAGTTAAAAATAAGTTGCATTTTATAAGATGATTGAATTATTACATTTTCAGCTTTAGAGGGAGTTTTAATGCATTCTTTGAAGTCACTACATTCAAGTCATGAAATGAATTACTTCTAGACTATTAGAAGTTATTATGATAACTGTCAGCTACCAGATGACTGATTGGTCCTTGAACCTGTACCAATGAAGAGCCACAGACTTTATACATCTGCCATGACCTAACTTGACCAATGTTTGAACTAAAGACATTCACATAAATCCAGCTCTGGAATGTAGAAATTGAATGACGCCATTTTGAACATGGTGTGTTGTAGTTGTGTGCTTTTGGTTGTTAGGTTGTTGATTCCATGTGAAGGACCTTCATGGACTCTGCGATCATGGAACTGGTGTCGATCTGCCCGTAGATCCCCACTAAAAAGGCCTTGTGGAGCAAAATGTCTGCGTGTTCTGTGAAGAAAGAAAAACATGTGCAGGCGTGACTGACAGCGACTTTGGGTGCATGCTGTGTGTAAACACTTTGTTCTACTAAGAACTATGTGGTCATGTGACCAGATTTTATTTATAGTATGCTCTTACCCTGACAGAGGAGGACATATTCTGGAAGATTCCTGAGGGCTGTCTGCACCACGTCGAATTTACCGCTGCCCATACAGTACATGAAGGTTGGCAGGAAGTCTGTTGCCAGGCTGCAGCGGAGAAACATGCATATTACAGAGTGAAAAGTAAATAGTAACAGACAAACGTATGGTGACGGATGGAATAAAGATCGAGTGATTGTCAAACAGCTCGCCCTGCGCCATGATTTTAACATTTCCCTACATTCCCTCTTTATTGGTGCATAGGGCAATGCAACAAAGTGAAGTAGAGGCGATACAATATCACATTAATAGATGGAATATAGACAAAATGAGACGACACGAAACAAAAGATAAAGACAGAAAAAGTCTGTTCTACACGTTCCCTCTTCCCTACATGTTCTCTGTATGCATTGTCCTGAAGCGCTGCAAACCTACCAGGGATTGTTCTGGATGCAGCGCAGGGCCAGACTGAAGGCCAGGTTCCGACACAAGTCCTCCGAGGACGTCATGAGCCTCTGCAGATCGTTCTGCAAACACAAGGTGCGAAGGATGAGTTACAAACTGACAGGTTTACCCCTTGACCTTTTGTTGTGTTCATGTTGTTCACGACTCACGATGAAGTACTGGATGATCTCTGGGCTCCTCCTCGACTTCTCATCCACCTCTGTCAACACTTCCAGCACATCTGTAGCAGTGCGTAAGAAAAGAGTGTCTTACTCATTATGATACAGGATTCATACATGGGGAATTGCTGCAGCAGTATGTTTGTTACCCTCCACTGCCCCTCCTCTCGACATCTTCTTCAAGTACATCGTCATGTCAGCCGCACTCAGAGACACAGAGGCAGAGATGTTGACCAGGGGCAGGGAACCAGCGGACACGTCGTCTGGCGGAGAGCAAAAGCAATTATTGAACAGAATTGAAGTTTACAAGAAAAGGCAGAGCGGCGGATCTTAAGACTTCATTTGTGCACGCAATGCACATCTTAGTATGGCATGAATATGGGCTTCCAGGATCCTCAAAGCTGAAGACATTTTCTAATCGTTCCAACAGATGTGATGTAAAGTACATTTTCTTTGGCATATGGATCTACTATTTTGGTATATAGCAGTCCCATGTGCCTTAAACATAGTATAGTATTGTTTCTCAGAAGGAGCATAATCAATTCTGTTTTATGAAATCACAACAAGTTGAATAAGGAAAATGTAAAACGTTTTTTTAATATAATATACATTAAATCATTGATTTAATGATTTTAGTTTAATATTTAATGTATAGGTTATATATTGTGTTATTTTTGATGTGATCTAAACATCTCAAAGTTGGACTGTTAGACACTAGCTCATCAGATTTCAAGGCCTTCGACATCAGAACAAATATGGCTTGTTTGCCGTATCATAACACATGTGGTCTTTGGGCACAAAAGGCTGAATACATCAGATGTCACCATGTACCGAGACGGACAACATGGTGACATCTTTTCACTGCTGCTTTAGATATATGTGGCCACTGTAACAGCTCTTTGCTCACCCTCTCCCTCCTCTGGGTCGACCTCCGATGAAGACCTCCTCACCGGCAGAGTGAGTCCAGCCAGCAGAGACTTCAGCTGAACCAGGTCTGGGTTTTCTGCACACAGAACCCTGGCAGGAGAAACAGCAAAACAGACTTTCAACCAAGCACTTTCTGCTGTAAGTACAGTCAACTTATTACAGTCAGAATATCCTCATTTAAAGATATAGTAGCCCGGATATACTTACTGCAAGATGTCAGAGTGCTTCTGTAAGTAGGGAATGGCGGACGATGCATCGCGGGTGATGTATTTCTGTGTGAACTGCAAGAACTTGGAGATGAAGGCGAACGGGGAACGAGTCCTCTGGAAGTTCTACAGGAGGAAACGTGGATATAATGATTTGTAGCTTATTAAAATAGGTGATTGGGTCCGATCTGAGTCTTTATCCTCTGGTGACGAGGAGACGGTGTGTGAGCCTCCTACCCGAAGAACCTTCATGAAGGACAGAAGGCAGTCCTGAAGCGCCCTCTGGTGCTCGCTGTGGAACACAAGCGGCTGCAGCAGCTCCAGGATGGCCAGCACGTTGCTAAAGAACGTCATGTGGTTCTGCTGCCTGAACTCTTGGAAGTTCAGGTGAATCCGACCGTGCAAGAGGCTTGCAATCATAGGCAGGTGCCTGCGGAAAACATTTAAGAACAACGGTGTTACAGTCGGTGAATTTGTGGACTAAATACAGAACAGAGGACCACGGAGTCTTTGTTCACCTGAGCAGAAGGACGGGGTGAGACACAGCCAGCTTCCTGCAGGCGAGGTTGGCGTCTGACACGCGGCCCTCAACAGACTTTGAGTCTCCGATATCAGCCAGCAGTATCACCAGGCGGTGCACCAGGACATCAAGCTGGGAAAGCACATGCAATAAGAACATATCACTGTGATGAAGACACAATAGTTTGTATTGGTGATGGCAATGACAGGGATTTGTATGAATTCAAAAAGATTGTCATTTCTTAAGATCAGCATGATCAATGCTTTCTATGGAGAACAGTGGAGAGTGCGGCCAATGGAGCATGGTGAAGGCTGGAGGTCATGACCTGTGACCTTTTTGGTGATGAGGTATGGGATATTTCAGTTTATTTTCTGCTTGCCCGCTTTCATTTCCAAATACATTAAGGAAAGTCATATCAATCTAACCATGGGCAGTTTGCATAAAGCTTCTTAAAGCAACATTCTTAGAAAGATCTTTAAAAACTATTATTTTCTAAGAATTTCACCTACCTTTGAAAGTACTATTGCTAGTTTATAAATCATTACATGGTTTAGGACCAAAGTATATTGTTGAACTCCGACATGATTACGAGCCACCAAGGTGCCTCAGGTCTTCTGGGACGGGTCTGCTGTCGGCTCCGAGAGTAACAACGAAACATGGAGGCGGCGTTTAGCCGTTATGCCCGACACTCTGGAACAAACTACCCAAATCGTGCACGTCCGCAGAAACGCTTACTATTTTTAAATCGAGAATAAAAACATGTCTCTTTGCCGCTGCTTTTAATTGAGCTGCTCATATTCGCACTACAGTATGCCGTTTAAACATGTATTGTATACCTGTGGTGTTTATTTTTATTATTTTATTATCTTTGCTTTGTAATGCTTGTTGTAAAATACCATTGTATGATGTGTTTTTACTCTATGTATTCCTAAAAAGTCTTTTAATTTGTTTTGTAAAGCACTTTGAATTGTCGCGTACAGAAAAGTGCGATATAAATAAACTTGCCTTATAGAATATATAGATACATTTACAACCTCTGCCCTTCAGAGAGCTCCTAAGGGGAACAACTGCTAAACGTCTCAGTCTAGCACTAATAGAGTATTCTCTAAACGTTTGTGAATATGAGCCAAGATATTTACTCCACATGAAGTGCATCTGGTCCATGAACAGCATGACATCTCTTATATTCACAAGAAGGATGACCGAACATATCCATACGCCAGGGAAGTAGGGCAACGCATTTAGCAACGAAACCACCTCCAATTAGATAAATGTTTATGACCAAACAGGTAAGACATGTTTACCTTGCAGCTGCTGCCGTCCGCAGCCCCCCCGCTGCTGAAGGTGCCTTCTGGCAGAGTGACGTGCTGGATGACCTCGGGGAAGTGCAGATAAATCTGCAGCAGCAAGTTCTGACAGCGCTTATTCATCGCACTGAAAGAGAAAATAAACAGAAAGGTAAACGTTGAAACCAACTGCAGGAATGCGCCGTTCACACGAGGGGAAACACATTTGATTATTGGCTCTGTGGTGAAGCTAGCAGCGTAGTTACACAGACATCTCCACTGTAATCCCTAAGCGTATTCACTTGACATACGAGTTGTGCGGCTTGAAGCCATTTCTTTTTTCCTGACATTGGCTGGTTGACCAAGTTTGTGCAGCAATACAAAGTTTGTCACAGCATTCAAACTCCATGGTGGGACTAACATTATGAAGCAAACTGTGTTCCTGGCATCACTGAAGACTTCCTTTGCTTTGAGTCGGATTCACTTTCTTCATCTCTTTTATTGGATTATGAGCAGAGCTGATATGAGATCGCAGATAAGAGCACGATAAAGCATTTTTCTATTACTTATGTCTACAAGCGAGAATAATTCATGTGCACGAGCACAAACTAGGCACATGAATAGCGTAATGTAATTCTGGGGCATTTGCCTTGAAGTCTCTGTGGTTTTATAAAATCCTTTAAGGCTCTTGCCGGGCTCAGATGCTGTACTCTATACTCAATGAAGTGTGTAATACACGCTATGAATTAAGCAAATCAGGACGACCTTGACCAAGAGTAAAGAGTCCGCCTGTTGTTCAATAGTTGGTGTGTAATTGGAATAAACAGCAGCTTATCTGGCAGCGAGGTTTCCCAAGAAGAATGCTCACCATAGACTCAAGTGTGTATTCCACACAAGGCCAAAACCCTTACTTTCAACATGTGTTTATCCTGCTATGTTTCTGCAAGCAACCATTTTTAACAGACAGCTTAGCTGTACTTAAAATACTGTAATTCGGAAGCTCATTTTGCTTGACCTTGGCCAAAGTTTCCTCATTAAAGTGGTTTAATAACCACAGACATGTTCATGAAAGGAGGGTTTGCCTCCACAAAGAGTTGCACCCTGATCTCTGACAGCTAAGTCAGAGCAGGAATTCACAACACAGGCAAGTTTAGAGCTTCAGCCTTAATCCTCTTGGCTTCATTATAATACACTGAGCTTTTAAAGAGATCACAGTACAGACGACTTCTGCTGGTTTTAATTTCACACCAATAGACCTAATTATGGAGTTTCCCTGCTCTGTGCATTGTGGCTGACAGAGGATGTCTGCAGAGTTCATCTGCAGCGGGAAGGAACATCTCGTGTGATTTACCCCAAGTTTATCAGCTGACTTTCTGTGTTTGGGTTCATTAGAAAGAACAAAACAATGTGTCCGAAAGTATGAGCCAAGTACTTTGGTGACGGTGACACAATGTGAAGAGCATGTGTCTTTAGATATAGTTACAAATGTAAGACTAGAAGATCAGCATTGAAACAATAAACACTGAACGACAGGTGGTCCACTCCTTACCTGTCCTCATACTTCTTGGTGCAGTTAATGAGGTACTCCGAGACCTTCTTGATGTGTTCCAGCTCTCCGCTGCAGTAGGAGTGTAGGAGGGGCATCCTGGATTGGATGAGGGAGCAGGAGGCTTGGTTCAAGCTGCTTTTGTCATCTTGAGGTGAGTCGCGAGTGTTCAGCTCCGACTCGGCCAGGATCAGGTCCACCAGGCTGATGAGCTCCTCAGAACTCAGGCGCAGCACAAACTTCTCTGTTTTCTTCTGCAGAGACAAAGAGCAACACGTCTGTGATCTGAGTGAACTCTCTCTGACTCTGGTCTCGTTAGAAATGCAGGGCAAAGCAAGTGGATAATAACTTTTCGTGAGGAATTTGGATCTTACTTGAGGGATCTTCTGGTCACGTCCTTGCCAGATACGCGGGATGTGGCTGCATGCCCACAGGAAATCCAGGGCGGATGATGGGTCAAGCCTAAAAACGTTACACAGAAAGACACTAAGCTCTCACTGAAAGAAACAACACATTACAAATAAGTCAGTTTAAACAAAGCTCTGGCAGATAGAGGGCCCGATTATGCTCAATGTCAGGTTTCATAATTGTATTTTGTGCGTACACGTCTCCATGCTTTAATGTTGAAAAATATCTTTATTGTTCTCATACTGCCTCTGCTGCAGCACTTCTTTTCACCCTCTGTCTGAAACCAGAGCCCAGTCTGCTCTGATTGGTTAGCTGGCCGGCTCTGTTGTGATTAGTCTACCACTTAGAGATCCCTCCCCTTAGCCTATTATGTACAATGTTTCGTAGTGCAAGCCAATAGAAGCGCAAGTGTAATGTAGAAATCTTCTTCTGGCGTGAATTTGGGATGTCAGCCTTTGCAGACCATTGACATGCACCAAAACCTTTAGGAACACACTACGGTAAAGGGGAAAGCCTGAAAAGCATAATAGGGCCCCTTTAAAGAAATGTCCGTACTTGTAGTCCCTGCGTTTGCTGAGAAGAGCGCCGATACACTGAAGGAGGGTGGACCAGTTGGACTGATGTGTAAGCAAAGCCAGGAGATAAGGTCTGTAGGCGGGCGTTCCTCTTGCCTGGAATAGAGAACAAGCGAGAAAGCATGAATCAGGAACGCCAAGCAGACGCTGAGTCCAGTGTGATAAGGCAGCGGACGTACATGATCTGCAGGCGAGGCTTATCTTACTCTGTTGAGGGCAAACAGCAGCTTCTGTTGAAGGTCCGGGCACACGGAGGTGACCTCAGGGTCGAGATGCTCCAGCCAATCAACCAACAGCCCAGAGCTCAGTCCAGACTTTGTCACTTCGGAGCTGCTGGCAAAAGTGACACTCAAAGGTTACCTCTATGGAGTCAGATGTGGTTGAATACATATTTCATTTCTTAATAAAACCCTCAATAAGATAATGTGCAATAGAGACATTGGACTGGCCACAATAATAGAGTTTCCCAATCATCAACATATGCTTAAAACTTGCTTTTAAACTGGAATTCCTTTCCCAAACATTTTGTTGAAAAACATATCTTCGTATCGCTTCACACAGGAAACACTTCTTTAAAATCCTTTTTTGTAAACAATTTTAATCTAATAGACCTAAATAAGCTTATCACAATTAATAAGGTCCCTTGTATACATTACAAAAATAGAACCATTGTGCAAGTCTGTTTTTTTCTTACTTGTTAAAGTATTTTTTAATGCAATATATAGCGGCCACTTGAACAGCTTTTCTAAGTCACAATACAGAATATATAGAAATGAACCGCAATCAACTTATTGTGAATGTTTTTTTATCCCGACCTGCAATTAAATCTTGTATCCTCTTATATCCAGAATAAAGCCGAGCTAAAGATCTAATGCATGATGTCCCAACTTTTGGTTCAACAAACAAATGTTACATTTTGTCATTACATTTGTCATATGAAATCTGTCTTGGCAATACCAAATGCTATACACGGTAGTAAACTGACACAAGCAAGGCAGTCTTTTCTAGCAATACAAATAAGATCTCTATCTCCCTCTACTTTAACTGCTTGGAAGAGACCTTGGACGCGTCAATGTCTGAGCAAACTCTGAGTATGTACCTGCCTCACAGGCAGTGATTCTGTAAAGTGTTCTTTGATTTTCACAGCTCCTGAATCGTAAAGCTGCAAAACCAATTAAACCTTTCCGAACCAAATCAAATAGCATTTCTTCCCGAAGTACACGGCCACAGACAGCGAGCGCCTGCTTTGCTATTTCTTCTGTCACAGGCGTTGGTCATTTAGTCCTGTCACATATGAATGTTGCTTGCATGACTTGAAAGGGAAATAGAATATGCCGTGCTCACTTGTTAGAATCCACTTCCATTTTGACTGCTTGCTCCTCACTCTCCTGAAGCAGCAAGGAGATCACCATGGCAACAGGGCCGGCCGTCCCGTTCTGTGTACCAACAGTCATCAACAGAGACAGCAGCTCCTCCAAAAACGGCGACCTCACCTCCATCAGACCTTGTAACACTGGAAAATATGTATATACTTTTTTTTTAGAACATTCTAAGTTTGGACTGCCCATTATCCATCGTTATGTAACCAAACCCAAACGTTCGTTTTTGATTACATTCACCTGAGCTATCAAATATTAAAATGTGAAAAATGTGAAAAATGATTAGCTACTGCTTTTTTTATTCTGCTTTTGTTTTCTTTCTTTTTTTTGTTATCGTAAAAGCACTTTTCGTTTGTCAAAGTTTAATTTGTGTTGTCAAAATACTTTATAAATATATATTAAAAAAAGGGGAATTTTAGAACTTTTCCTGTATTAAAAAAACAATAATGGATATATTCTATTTAAGAGGTCAGTGAAAAATAAACAATTCTCCAAAACTGTTGACATCTTTACGAAAAATAAAATACTTTTCACTTCATTATTCAACACTGTAATAAATTAACACTTGTTAAAGCCACTCATTATTTCACAAATGTTTGAAACACTTGAAACACCTGTTCAACACTGCATTCAATCTCTGACCACCCCCCCTATTTTCTGTTCTGTTTATCTCTTTTTGTATTTCTTTGTTATCTATTTTATTTATATTTTGTTTTTTTGTTTTCTCTTGTCTTTTTTCTCCTCTTAATCCTCTGTCAAAGCGTCATTGAGTTTCATGAAAAGCGCTATAAAAGTCCCATGTATTATTATTATTATTAATATGATGATAAGTGAAAACACACGAATACCTTTCCCAATGAGCTCAGCTTCTGCGTTACATCGGTCTCCAGCTCTCAGCATTGCAATGACGGCTCTCAGTGGCCCTTCAATGTCTCGGCGATATGCCAAAGCCTCAGATAGTTGGAGGAAACCTGTACGCACTGCAGGGCACAGACACTTGTCACTCTCTGATTATATACAATTATTTTTTCAACATTTTTGAAAGATGCAGCGTTGAGGGGCTCACCATCATTGTGCCTCTGTTTGCTTAAGTTCTGACCAGCGAAGGATTTGAGCAGAGTCTTCAGCGGCCCCGCCTCCACAGTTGGGTTGTCCAACCAGATCAACATCTCCAGAATGACCTTGAGGAATAGTGAGGAGAAAGCCACGTCCTGGGACACGAGTCGCTGGAAGAAACAAGAAAGTAAATCTTATATTCCAACGTTTTATTACTGAAAATTGAATGATATGCTGATTGTAAGCAAGCCTTACCTGGTAGAGGTGCAGTTGGCGCATGAGAGGGCAGGAGAGGGCATGGCTGTGGTGCATTGACAGGACAATGGGCCCTGCATGAGCAGAGGTGAGCAGGGCTGCAATGGCTTGTAGGAGCCGGAAAGCCAGCCCTCCCTGCTGGATCTGGCCCTGCTTGGCCCGCATCAGCTCTTTAGCAAGGGCCTGCTGCAAGGCCAGGGAGAGCTGGCTGGGAGGGGGGCCGTGCCAGCGAGGGTCCACTTTCATAGGGAATATCTTTAAGAGCGAGGGAAACAGAAACAGGTCAGTTTGACAAAAAAGAGACTCAACAGCTTGGAAGAAATCATGAGGATACACTATTGCTATAGTGTGTTTGTTTTTTCAACAACAATAACAACTGAGATTTAGCCACAAAATGGTCTTTCATGCACATGTTATCCAAAAATGATAAATAATATCATATTGCAGAAACATTTAATAAAACAGCTTGCACATCCCACCTGAAGCATCATGCCAGTGAGATCGTCATCAGGCCCGACTGCAGGAAGCTGACTGGCTGCTCTCATCTTCACAGAGCTGTGCGGCGTTTCCACAGTAACTTTGGCCTTACTTGTTTCGGCAGCATCTATCAGGAGAGACATAGTCAGGACATGGAGTCATACAATTATTTTTGAACATTTCCTGGTCAGACACTTGGCATTTAAAGCCCTATGAAATCAAATAATTTGTTCAAGTATAAAAACAGTTGTTATATTGATAAACATATTTAGATTATTGTACGTAAAACTACCTTCACTACGAGGGACAGTAAAATATGTAAAACTTCTGTCGATGTCATAAAATAAAACGAGCTCAAACACAATCATTGGGAGTTCACCAACCTCTGTCTGGTGGAAGAGAGGAGCTCAGTAAGGAATGGAAAGTGTGCCCCCCAGTGGCCCCTCGCTCATGCTGCACTTCAACCAGGTGGGCCATGTAGTCTATTGGAGGATAAATACAAGATGATATAAGTATAAGTACATAAGTCTTAATATCTACAAAATCTTTAACGATTTTAAACGTGGGTATCTGCAGCACTCTTACGCTTGTCCATGATGTTCTCCTCCAGCGTGGGAGTGTCATGAGAGACAGCCTGATCCAAGTACTGCAGCAGTTTGCTCATGCTGGACACAGGGATGCCAAAGGACTGAACAAACAGCAGCAGCTGCTGAGGCTCCAGGTCGTGTAGAGCTGAGGGAGACACAAGTATGCTTCTGTGAGGAAGTACTCATTTATTACATGGTGATCAACACCTTTTCTTGTCCACTATGGCAAGTTGTACCTGCATCGACCAATCGAGAGACTTCTGATCGGATCATCCTCAGTTTTAACCAATCAGGCAGCAGAAGGGCTTCCTCTGAGGTATCAACCAGGAAGGCAGTGGGAAGGGGTTTCTTGTCGGGAAACCAAATGTCCAAAAGAGCGTAGAAATCACTCTCTCCTGTAACATGCACAATGGTAAACACATGTAATGTGTTTGGCCATTAGCATTAGCAAACCATTAGCCAAGCCCATTTAACATTGCAAAGGATTAACGGGAAAGCGAACATGACTACCTTTAGGGGGCCCCAGAGTCAGCAGGATGACCATGGCATGGACTACAAGTATGTGCATGGTAGCGGTCTCTCCTGTAGTCCAACGCAGAAACACCTGGTCCTGAGACTCTGACTGTAGAAAGAACATTTGTCAAGCACATGTTGTCACCCCATAGTGTCTAGTAGAGAGACGCAACTATTTTTGTATATAAATAATCTTTAACCCTCTATGGCATGACTTTTTATTTTGGGAGGAAAAAAAAGTTTCACCATATGTTTTAGGAGCTTAGGGGTCCCTGATATTATATCAATTATAATATGTGACCCCCCCCACACCCCACAACCAGGGGTTGGTTTGTTGCCTCAGGGCAACACTGTGCTACGAGGGGAAACACCAAGGACTTCTACAATTCAGAAGAAATAGAAAAAACAACTCTATGAATTCAAAAGGTCTTGTGTGTGTGTGTGTGTGTGTGTGTGTGTGTGTGTGTGTGTGTGTGTGTGTGTGTGTGTGTGTGTGTGTGTGTGTGTGTGTGTGTGTGTGTGTGTGTGTGTCTGTGTGTCTGTGTGTCTGTGTGTCTGTGTGTCTGTGTGCCTAACCCTATCTTGACCTTCACTGTCCTCACTGTCAGACGGAATAGCCCTAACAGCCTGATCGTGTCCCTTCTGCCCATAACAGGTTTTGGTGTCCATTTCCTGTAAATATCAGTAGATGTAAAAACATTCATTAGGTTTATCATTTTACAGCTGAGCACACTGAGCACACACTATTGCCTGGAAAAAAGTGGTCTAAGTGACACAGTCTTGCCCTGAGGCAACGAACAAAAAAACATAGTTTTAGCTAATTAATAAATACATAATAATTCTTTAAACAATCAAATATACTTATTTACGTATTCATGCACATATTTTTTATTTTAAGTTGTGTACATTTCTAATATGTTAAAGTGAAATGTATCTTACCATGTGGTGGCCCTGAGTCCCCTGCAGCTTTGCTTGCAGAAAGGACTGCTCCACCCCCAGACAAAATGCCACACCCATATAATTCCCTCATTTTATTGGACACCAGCATGTCAGGTGACATTGTGTATATTTAAAAAAATAAAAATATTTAGAGGGCCAGTGTGAGGTCGAAAAAAGTGGTTTGTTGCCTGAGGGCAACAGGATGCCATAGAGCAGGGATGGGCAACTTTGATGGTGGTGGGGGCCACATAACTGATGTACTGGCCACCAGGGGGCCGCAGAATCACTTGGAACACGCCAGAGTCCTGCACGGGTCTGATTTTCAAGACCCGCTCCCGCCCCGCACCCGCGACGTACAATACCGAACCTGCCCCGCTACCCGCACATATTGCCAATTAGTTCCGCAACCTGACCCGACCCGTCGGCACAAGATCCGCAACCCGACCCGAACCCGCATAGCCCATATATGAGCAGTGAAAACGTGCAATTATTAACACATGCAGTTGCATATTTGTCTCAAAAAGCGTGGGATGTTGGTTATTTTCTCCATCTAGGATGACACCAAAAGCCTCCCAGACGTTGGATTTCGCTCTTGAGGAAGTGTTATTGAAAATGCTGTATTCTCAACTAGAGAGCTTCACCTCAGCCATTTCGAATGTGGCGCGCACAGCAGCAGACTGATGCGCTGCAGAGGTTATGATTATGCGCGGTCCCGCGGGGGAGAGGTCTGAGGATTTTAAACATTAAACTAAATTATTATTATTTTAATATATTTATTATGCAATACCCGCAACCCGACCCGCATCATCTCTGTTTTACTCAGAACCGAACCCGGAAAAAAGCGTTTGAAAAAATACCACCCGCGAATCACCTTTTTTGAGGACTCTGGAACACGCACACACACAAATTCGATGTATTGTATGTAATTATTAACAAATATACTAAGTCTGACATCTTCATTGACATTTTACAATCTTTCAGGGAACATCCTCTAATAAGCTCACTAAACAAATATCAGTTCACAGAAATGTTATTTAATTTTTACAAGTGGCATGTTTGTATTGAACAGGTTATTTAACAGTGGAATACAACTATCTTAAACTATTGGAAAGCACGGAAAATGTGTGTGCATTGAGATTTACCATTAAGATGACATAAACATGAAGTCAAGAACACTAACCCAGACATTAGTTGTCTAACTTGAACACTTGCAGCCTGTCTCTGCATTCCCCTTATTCCACAATAAGGGGAATGCCAACACAGACACCTGTCAACCCGCACTCTGCTGTTCCTTTTCCCTTCTTATTAAAGTGGGTTTTGGACTGACAAAACAATAATCTAGAATATTCTGCATTTTAATCGATAACTAGGATACATTCTTGCACTCATTGTCAAGATGAATAAATAATCACAGAGAACTGTGGGCCACTCGGCTCAGTTGGTAACTAAACTCTTGCTAATGCTCACCCAGCTGTAGAGATCCTCGCCCTCTTTGGTCTTCCTCATCCTCCTGATGTAAGTGGAGAAGATGGTGAGGAAGGCACTGAGCACAGCATTAGACTCAGGTCTGCAGGAATGCTTGGAGAACAGGCTGTTCATGATGGTGGAACGCTCCACGATAAGCCGGGCGACGTCCTGTAGAGAGTGATAGAGGAACAGATGATTCATGTCAGCACTGCTCCATTAAAGCAAAAACACATAGAAGGGACCGTTTGGAGTGTATGAGGTAATAGTGTACGATCTAACTCACTTTGGCATTTTGGATTCACCAAAGTCACACTATAAACACAGACAAAACTAATAAGGCAGATGCAGACCAGGCATTCTGTTTTTCTGCCAAGTTACATTTCAGTTTTAGTCAAAGAAGAAAGCTTGGACGAACACTTCACTTCTTCAAAAAGGCATTTCTGGCAGCACAGGAAAGCATTGAAATGATTCCAAATATAGAGTATGCTTTTTTAGGTGTTCCTTGTTTTTAGGTGTTTGAATATCTATTACTTTTGCAAAGATGTTCCTGTCTATACGCCTGTCTGCATCTCGAAACTCTGGATAGGCGTCTCATTCATCCTATTAAGAAATGTCAGATCCATCAGAAAAACGATGTGATGGATTTAGTGATTACCAGAGCCAGATCGTTATGAGAAGCCTGCTCCTCCACTGGTGCATGCTGGGATAGGTATATGAGATAGGCACTGATGGTCTGTGGATCAGTCTCCATGTGAATAGCCTTCAAGAAAGCAGAGAGACAAGACAAGTGTTAAACTCCATTATTATAAAACATTTCTTAAAGCTTTACAGTCAGTTATTGACAGTTGTTAAGTCATCACCAACCTGCTGCAGGGCGGTGGACGTCATGCCTCTGACGCTGTCAAACAAGGGGAGCTTTGGGAGGTCCTGTAGCAGCCACTGGTATCCCGGCAACAGCTCACCATCAGCAGAATCTTCTTCCATGGGCTGATCCCGCTCATCTCCATCTTTCAAGCCTCCTTCACTCAGCACTAACGACAAACCCTACGCACAAGAATATCATGTCAAACAATTCTGTCCAACAGTAACACAATACTTCTAAAGCAGTTTCCATTTGGATCCAATACGGTACCTTCATGGCTAGGACTCTGGATGCCACCTGAGAAGAGCTGAGGCGGCGCAGAAAGTAGTCCAGCACTTCGCATGTTGTCTGTTCGTCGGCCTTAGGGCCCAACAAAAGATCCTGGAGCCGTCCAAGCAGCTGCCTTTGCTTTTGCTGTCTCTAACAGGAAGACAGATGATAACTCAGGATTATGCAAGAGTGAGTATAGTGAGAATAAAAAGCTCAAGTTTAAATTTAGCATTTTCATTCTGAGACTTATAAGGACCAGTTATTGAGAACAAATCCAGACGATGTCCAAGCAGGGTTGTTTTTCAGTAATTGCTGCCTGCCAACAGTGTGGTATGGTGTAGTAATCAACATACTTGTCTCTTCTTGGCTTTCTGCTCTTTGCTCTCTCCCTCTTCGTCATCTTCTATTGGCAGACTGTCATCCGCTGCGTCGTGCAGAAGGAATTCACACAGGCACTGCACTGGAAGCACGTCCAGAGAGCCCTCACTGGACTGGACCAGATCAGCCAGCCACGGCATGGACTGAGAGGAGGCCTGGGGGGGGTGGAAAGTGATAACAGTTATAATAATAATTAATTAATTCCTTACATTTATTATAGCGCTTTTCCAGTGCTCAAAGCGCTTTACAAATACACACATTACACATGTTATTTTTATACATGCAATGGTCACTGTGGACAATACCCACAGGAGCAGGTTCAGGTGAAGTAATAATAATAATAATAATAATAATAATAATAATAATACATTTTATTTTTAGGCGCCTTTCATGACACCCAAGGACACCGTACAATTTAAAAATAAAAAATAAAAAAAATAACTAAATTAAAAATAAAAGCTAATAGGCAACAGAACAAGATAAAAACACAAACAGGAAATCATGGAGGAGACAGTCAAGTGGACACAAAGAAGTGTCTTGCCCAAGGACACAACGGCTCGTCAGTGTGTGTTATAAGACACACACTGACGACTAAAGCCTAAGAATAATGTGTTTGTTGTATTATTTAAGTCAGGCTCACACTAATCTTCATCAATGTTTTTGCTGACAATAAATAACTCAACATCAACAGGTTTTCTGCAGTTGAAGTTCAACAAGTTGTTTTGTGAGTCAGACGTACACAGAGACAATCTTTTGGCACTATAAGTAGCAGAGATGTGTTACAGTTTGGGCAGTTCTGTAGTGCGTAGTATCGGTCCCTGTCCATTACCTGTCTCTGGATGATGTTGAGGAGGAAGTCAGGGTTGCGGCTGCGGCAGAGGAGATGTCCGAGACGCAGAGACTGGTTCAGGGTTTTCACCTGCTCCTGGATCTGAGGAGGAGGTCGACGAGGAGGACCCCTGAACACAAACACAACACCGTCTTAACGACACAGCAATAAGACTCGTTTATCAATACTTAAAAGCTTACATTGAATAATAGATCTTACATAATTGTCTGACAGCAATAAGATGTTGTCATGGTTAAGGCTGCTATATTTTTGGATAAAGATCAGGAGAATTAGCATCTCTTGTTTTCACTGTTCTCTTCCCATTTGTTTGGCCCATCCTCTTCCCAGCTTACATGGCAAAGTGGACGTTGTGAGGCTTAATGGTGGTTGTGTCGCTTAGCAACATAGCGATGTTTCATTTTGTCATCCTATTATGTCATTTCACTAGGTTGATTATTCTGTGCACACATGACCTAATGCATGTCCGTCTATTCAGAAAGTCAGATCCTTCCTGTGTAGCTTTTCCTGAAGTTGTTTCCCTATAAAGTGTTTTTGAGAGGGTGTTGTGAAAATACTATTAAAGTCATTTGTATTTGGTGATATTGTACAAATCAAATGAGTTTGACCTGTCTTAAAGCAGGGGTGTCAAACTCAATTTCATCGCGGGCTACATTAGCATTATGGTTGCACTCAAAGGGCCGGCTGTAACTTTTAATATACAAATAAATATATAATATATATAAAATAATGTATTATATGACATTATTTCCTCTGAATTGGATTATTATGGGATAGGGTAATAACTTCATAATTAACTACGTCTGAAAGCAGAAGTCTAGGGCAAATAATGGCAAGTCTCTTCAGTGCGCATGTCACAAAACCAGATGCATTGTGGGACATGTAGTTTATGGGCAACGTGCTTCTGTAAATCGGCATGTAACCGTATAATAAACGTATTCTATTCCTTGGAAGCTCTTGCGGGGCCACATAACATGAAGTCGCGGGCCGGATTTGGCCCCCGGGCCTTGAGTTTGACACCTCTGTCTTAAAGAGTAGGATGGTATGATTACTGTCCTCGAGGCCTTTTGTTTACGAATACCATAAACTAGGTGCATGACGTGATTCCCCTTGCTCTCTTACTGTGGATCCAGACTGGTAAGCTGAGACAGGAGCAAGCTGTTGCTCTCGGTGATGGTCTGCTTGGTGGAGGCTGCTGCCAGGTGGCTCTCAAAGGCCAGGATCTCCTGCTTCTCTCTCTGGGAGATCTGCAGCTCCCTGTTGATCATCTCCGTCTTCGTGTCCTCGTCCGCAACGGTACAGGGAGGGTAGGTGTAGTTACTGTGGAGGAGATACCAGAGAGAGATGTGTGAGTTGTTTGAACGTGTTATCCAGAACTATTCGATACAAAATGAACACCTACTTTGTCATAACCATCTCCATGAGCATTTTCAGTGTAGGGTAGCCGTCCCAGGAAGCCAGACCTAAAGCAAAACAACATCAGAGAATATTAATAAAGAACATTTAATAGTTAGAAATAGCTATTTGTATGTATGCAACATGTAAAAAGGTGTGCTGTACCTATTTTCTGAGGATTAAAAGCTGCCACCACGAGAATTAGCAGCCATGCCTTCCAATACAACGCAGATATGGCCAAATTGGGAGCTTGGTACCTGAAACAATAAAAATGATTTGTTATTTTAGACTGTAAACTGTATGACCCCAAAGTGTTTTATAAGAAGGTTGTAGTACCCTGCAGGCAGCTGGATGTTCTCCGGGTGGTGGTATGTACACAGATTCAGCACAGCATCAATGAGCTGGATCCTTTCCACCTTCAGGACCTCCAAGTCTACTTTAAAATGGATCATCAAATAGCTCTGTTATTCAAACAAGTACATCCAAAACCATATTTCCTTTGTTCGTACCTCCCTAACATTATTTTCGCAACTTGTGAGGGTAATATGTAAATAAGAAGTTGGCTTTAAGATAGATTTGGGTTAACTGCTCCTTAAACAGAACCACAAGTGTTTACCAAATGTCCAAATATTCTGCCATGGAGTAATACACAGCTTTGACTTTGAGCGTTTACAGACACAGCCTAAGTGGACCTTCACACACCATCCGACTGACTTCCAGCAGCCCTTTTAACCAGGTGATCCGCCAGCTCCATGGCATCTGCTGGGCCCAGCGGCAAGTCACGCGACAGCCCGATCACCAGGATGCGCATCAGTGTGTCCTCCAGCAGAGGCACCTCAGAGCAGAGGCGCAGGAAGAAACTGTGGAAACAATCAAAATAATCCATCAATCACAGTTTATCTGTATATAAATACAAGTAATATATGTAACACTGCATAAGAATCAATCTAAATATTGGGGGAAACTCACTTTCTGTCGCCCTCCGGAGGCCAGTTGTCCCACTTGTAGTATGTCTCAGGTTGCTCTGTGAACAGCACTTTGTGGAGGCTGCGGACATAAAGAGAGAAGTCTCATATAAAGCAGCAAGAAATATGATAAGCGTGTGCAGTTTAACAATAATCACATCATAGAGTGACTGACCAGTGAACGTAGTCTTTAGCGCCAGTTTTGCTGATGGAGGGAACCACGGTGTGAAGCCACCACACAGCGTCTCTCTGGATGGAAGCGATCTGATTCTGAAACGCCCGCAGGCTCTCCAGATCTGAAACAAACAGACACACATTCAAACCAAAGCTAATCCAGCATACAGTATAGAGCAGGGATGATTTATTAATAAAACCCAAGCCGAAGGTTAGCATCACCCTGGTTGCTTTGAAATAATCACTTGGAATTTGGATTATTGCAGAACAAAGCTCTATGGCAAACTATAGTTAATGATGCAAACATGTTTTGTTCAGCAAAATAACTTTTGGGATTTTTCAAATTAAAAAGGGCAATCACCAAAAGTGGAAACCTTGCTTTAAAGTTTAAGCAAACTACACCACAGTGTCATTAGTAGGGTTGCAAAGGGGCGGGAAGTGAAGATGGGGAATTTTGGAAATATTCAATGCAAAATTAAACAAAAAACATGACATTTCAACAGACCTTTTTTTCTTTTTAAAGTAGAACAGAACAACTTTTAATTATTTTATTGAACAATTATTTGTTTCATTGATGAACGAAAACAGGAATGTTGAGTTAAATATTACTCATCTGTGCATGTGATGGAGGAATGGAGGGGTTGTGGTCTCAATAGCCATGCAGTAAGCAGTGTGCTTGTGTACTTGAATGTACTTGAATGGCATCTGTTTGTTTTAGTCAAGATTATGCTAAAATGTACTTTCCCTAACTACATTTAAGTTCCCTATGAAGAGCCAACATTCAATTTTGAAAATTCCCAGTTTATTCCCGTGGAAAGTTTCCATCTTTGAAAATTCCCAGAATGTTGCAACCCTAGTCATGAGTTCAAATGAAAGGCGGACAGGTGTTTGTTTTCCCTGAAAACCTGTGCACTCACATTTAGCCACTTCAACCACCATTGTTAAGGGCGCATTCACACCTGCCTTGTAAAGTCCGGTTGAATCGAACCCTGGTGCGTTTAGCCGCTTGGTGCGGTTCGTTTGGGTCGGTGTGAACACAGTCCGAGACCTCTTAAGTGAACTAAACAACCAGACCGCTAAAATAGGTGGTCTCGGACCGCTTGCTAGTGAACTCTGGAGCGGTTCATCGCTGGTGTGAACGCAGTCCGCACCAAAACATAGGAAGCGCAGTATTTCCGTGTCATAAGAACGCGGGTGTCTTCATTTCTTTAGTGAAAGAGTGAAGCAGAGTGATGTGTTGAACACAGGTTGAACAGTGTCGCGTAAAGTCAAAACAACTATAAAACTATACATACAAGTCAGAGCCACCTGCCGTCGGTGAAACCCCCTCCTTACTGCAGAACGTCTCTCATGATATGTGTTATAATGTTTTGTATCGCACGTTGTCTGATTATATAATCATATGCGCCGTTGCCGTTGATATGCTCTCCAGATTAACAGCAGCATGAACATAACCTGCCGATGCTCCATGGCGGAGAATCCGGTAGAAATTGCCGGTATTTGCGTTTTTACCCCCTTAATGTCTGACCAATGGTTGAACAGCATTTCCGAGCACATGACTTGTGTTTAAAGTTTATAGTCCGTTTGAGTTTTGACGTGTGAACGCAAACCGAACCTTGAGAATGAAACAATGCAACAAACTGTGGTCTGGTGCGCACCAGAGAGCGGACTATTAGGTGTGACCGCACCCTTAGACACAAAGTGACCTACTTATGTCACACAAGAAGGTCCCCACAAGACCTTACCACACATCTATTTAAAAACAATCAATTTACTTTAAGACAAGGAAAATGTAAGTGCTAAAATGCTAATGATTGCACTAAAACAAATTGCATCAAAACAACAAATATAAAGCACTCACTCTTCTTCTCCCCTTTGTCCCAAGCAAGGCCAGATTCTTTGACCTGAGCAGTGATGCCCAGCATCATGGAGACAGTCAGTAAGTCTGTCACCTGGATAACAAAACGCTCCTAAGGGAGAGACAAAGCCGGTCATTCTCAGCTTCAGAGCAACTGCATGAAGAGTAAAGCTCAAATGATTTTAAGAAACACATACTTTGAATTCCAGTTCCAAATAGATAGTCTCCTTTCTCTCCTGCATTAAGCCGAAGCAGAAGGCCCCGAAGTTAATCTCATGCTTGGTCTGTTTGATGATCTCTCTCAGCAAGGCTCTGGAGGCACGCAGGTAATCATCCTTATTGGTGAGCAGGTCCTGGAACACCAGCGCTAGGAACTACAGACACAATGGAAGACAAGGGGAATGTTGATTTAGAGAAACTATTGCATTTGTAACAGATGATAAAGACTTATACTACTACTATTAAAACCATTTCCAAACTGCTATCTGTTCCAACTATTTGAACGTTTCCAGTGACCTTTGGAGCCTGCTCGGGGCTGTGCTGCAGCACTGTGTGCAGGACTTGCATGTTGTTAGGGTTCCTGGCATTGGACAGCTCGTTGAAGATCACCAGCTTCACCATCGTGGCCAGGTTGTCTCTGTTAGCATTAAGCAGCTCCCTGGAAAAGAAACATCAAAACACCAGTTAGTAAACGACCCTGAAGAGACCACTGCAAAATGATCAGTTTCTCTGCTTTTACTATTTATAGATATGTGTTATTTTATTCTATAAACTGCTGAAAACATTTCTCTGAGTTGGAATTCAACAGACACTGGAATGGAATGGTTGCCATACATGTAGAGATTAAGATTAAAGATAAACCTCTTAAAAGGTCTCTTAATTGTTTTCAGAGCAGTATATGGACGTGTTCTCAAACATTGGAAAAAGTGCTAAAAATAGGCAAAAGAAACATTTTCCATTTTTATTTTTTTCTGGTGTGTCCCACAAAGCTAGATAAGTACACGGCGGACATTTTATAGAGGTAACTCTTTTTAATATATCTTACCTATTTAGTTGCTCTTGAAAACTCTCAACCCTAAAGTAGTGATTGTTGGACTCGTGAGAAGACTAACAAACACACTTGTAATAAGTTGTATCTTTGAATGTTTTAAAATAATCAGTGAGGAAAAAGTACTGTATCTGTCAATGGTGGCTTTGAGGAAAGCATATCAAGTGTACATCTTGTACCTAAGATAAGTTGAATAATTGTGCAGTGGGAAAGGGTCTTAGGTCACTGTGTGTAGCAACAAGTTGTAAGTACAAACAAGAGTCTGCAGACCTGACACACAGCATGTAGTGGTTGAGGAGGACTTTGGGTTTGAGTCGGATCTTGATCAGGTTAGAGATCACTTCCATGTCATCTGCTCCCTGGGTGATGCTGTTCATGCACAGAGACATGAGGAGGTCCTGGGCAGGGCGAGTCAGCTGTGCACACACAACAATAAAGACAAAGAGCTTTATTCATTATGGTTATTGACAGCAATCTACATATTCATGATTTCACATAAACAAAAGAAACGTGACAATTATACAGATGTTGTCATTTAATTTGACCGGGTATCTAGGTCACCAAATGAAGTATTTTACTACAGGTGTATAATACTGCCAATAAGATAGTGGATTATGCAGACTAACAAGTGGTATTCAGGATGTGTTACTCACCTTTGGGTTCTGCAGCCACATCTCCAGTCTCTGTACGGCCATGAGCCGTGCCTCTTTGTAGCCACAGGTGGCAGTGAGCAGACGCAGCAGGTTCCGGGACACGTTGTCCATCGGCTGCCTGCGGTTCAGCTGGTCCTTAAGGACCTCCAGCACGTAGTCCTCCACACTCTCTGACAGTTCTTCATACCTACAGAACACCACAGGGGAAGACAAAATGGTGGAGGAAATGAGAAAATGTTTTGCAAAAATCTCAAGAAATAAGTTGTAATACATTTATAAAATATCTAAATCTTATTCAATATAATTGTGGAATTGTATTTACACACGCAAATTGTTTTCGTACCTCGGCATGATCAGCCCTTCATCCTCAGGGCTGAGTTTCTCCTCAGCTATCAGCAGTTCAGTCTGGCAGTCGTCCTCATCAGGGGTCGAGGGATGAGGGCTGCTACCTAAAGACACAATGTAAAAAGCAGCTTAATTTACAGCACTTGTTCACTGCATCAACCAAACGAGCCAGTGTGTTTTCTCAGTGTACCTGCACTGAGATCTCCAGCTGAGCGGCCTGTGTCAGCCTGCAGCAGCATACTCTTGGGAGGCATCTTTGTCCCAAAAGCAGTCTGGATGTTGTCAACAAAAGTCTTGCAGTGAGAACTGTCAACCCAGATTCTTTCCCCCAGAGAGTCCTCAATGTACACCTGAAATGACATTACATATGAATAAACTGCACAAAATGGCTAAGATAAAACTAAGTTATAAGCAGGTTCAAGTGTTTCTTTCTCACTTTTACAAAGATCTCTGGCCAGTTCTCGTCCTCCTCGTAGGCTGCCATCAGCAGATTGGAAGCAAGAACAGACACCAGACTGTTCCCCTTCGCTTTAAAGTTGATAGAAGCATCTCGACGCAGGAGGCTGCACAAAGCCTGAGACAAGAGTCGGACAGGTGGAAAGTCAAATTTCAACATTCACTTTAGGAGGGTGTTTATTTGTGAGACTAACACAGTATCAGTGAGAAATCTTACCTCAATAATTCCTTCGGTAGCAAAAACGTTGGGCTTGATTTTGGCCAGGAACATGAGACTGAGGTACAGCGTTATGTCAGGTTTTGCTCGGTTCGATTTGAGCTGTTTGACCGCTCCACACAGCAGTCCCTCGATGTGATCATCATTACCCTCAGACTCTGCAGCTTCAATCTCATCAAGAAGCAGAGATGGTGACACTACAATACAAAAATATAGTTTAAACTATCTTTGCTTCTTTGACAGTGTCGAATAAACATTGTGTTTCCATGTGTGTGAGGCTTTAGTAAAACATACCTTCAATAGGCACCACTGATGGCTCCTTTATTGAGGGTGATATCGCCCTCTTGTCCACAGCAGCAACATCAGCAAGTCGTCCGAGAGCACTGACTGGGGGGGTGGTGGATAGTTTGGGTCGCTTGGTGAGTCCAGATAGACCTGCAGAGGGCAGAGCGGAGGAAGTCTCTCTCTTACGGTCAGCAGTTGAACTTGTGGATGCTGGCTTCAGCAGGACAGCGGGGGGTTTAGGGTCTCCACTCTGGTTTTTCGAACCGAGAGCAATGAAGTCTCCTGGTGGAGGGTGACCTGGGGGAAGCAGATATCAAAGTCAGGCAGGGATGTGCATTTGGGAGAACATTACATATCATGATATTTTGGAAAAATATTGCAATTATATTGAAAGGGAGGCTATTGGTGCTTTTACAAAAATATTACACAATAATATTGTTTGCTAAATAATCATCAGTAATTCAGATATATACATATAAAGTGGTTAAAGGCAATATAATAGTCTAGTACATTTTGAAAAGCATTATGTAATGCAGACGCTAATATTACAAAATATGCCAAATCTAGGGAAATGGTTCTTATATAAATCATCAATCAAATTTATTTATAGAGCCCAAAATAACATTATCTTAAGGGGGATTTACAATCTGTACAGCATACAAAATATAGTGCCATTAGACTCTTGCCGCGTACAAGCAACAACTCCCATCATGGAAAAGAAGGTAATGTTTGTAGAGAAACACTAATATTGCACTGGAGTACCTGATGGTTTTGCAGCACTGGGGCGCCTGAGAGTTGTTGGCTTTGCACGATTCATCTTGACCAACAAGCACAAAGCAAAGCCAGATTCACTGCAGGTCAAGCGGGTGACATTACTTAGCTTGAAGGATTCTGTGTGTGAGAAAAACATCAAGGAACACAAGATTAGCAAACGTAACAACGTTAATAAAAGTGTAATAATAACCCTAGTTGAAGCAACTTAACGGTTAGGGCTAACATCAATTGAATTGTAGCGACCCCAAATCGCACAAACTAAGGACTTAGCCAGAAAAACAATACTAAAGTTACAGACTAAACTGAACACTCCAAATATATCCACGATTACACACTGGACAAAAACTGCTAGGCTAACGACAACAAATGCGGCTAAAGCTACATATGTGGCTGTTAGTCACTTTAGCTAGTTGACGGTGTCAAACCCATTAATGACACTGAATTAACATTATTTGGCATGCTTATTTAATTAAAATGTGACTCACATTTGTATTCGGTCCCATACAACGGGTCGTAGTTAGTCTAAGAGATGCAATTTTAACAACAAATTACGTTAGCCGGCTCAAAAGCTATCAGATAGAACCATGAACGGCTTCTTCTTCTTCCTCTCGGCATCAATATTGTTGGCTAACTAAAGTCACAGCGTCACCTACTGCCAAGAGAGTCTCCGGTGGTGATAATGTTAAACTGAACGCAGTCAAGGCGAAACAAATTGACTTCAAAGCAGATATTAGATGTAAAATAGGCTATGCTTAAACCCTACACTCTCCTTATCGCTATTCTAATGGTTACGGATTGTATCTAAAACGTGTTATGTTGTATTTTGTCCAACGGAAGCATCGTTATGTTATGTCTAACTTGACGCTTGAGGAGTAGCTACTCACTGGGACCACCAGAGGGCATTACAACTCATAATACGTTAGCCATCACAGCAGAAAAGAGTAATACAATAGTTTACTAAGCTCTTGTATCACTCGAGGTTGGTCACAACTTAATTTTCTGTTGTAAAAGATGACATTACGTTTTCAGGGAAATGTGCTATGGCCATCCAACTAAAGGGCAGAGGACTGTACACAACAGTGCAAAATGTGTTCTGTTGAACGATGTGTGCCATCTGGAGGTTACAGCAGGTAACTGCACTATCAAGTTGAACGACCAAATAGCATAAACTTCCTGTCAACACTTTCAAAATAAAACGTTTTTTAAATGGGACTGGTAGTTATTCATTGCAACCACTGGGTGGCAGTGGCACTAAGGACGGCTTTTTGTGTAACTGTGCATTGCATTATGTAGGTTCCAAACAAAACTGATCATACTACTATCTATATAGGCTTCATATATGATCATACCAGGCATAGAACACGAGTTTTAAAAGTAGTTCAAATAAATATCTATAAAGAATATCAAATCAAGTTTTATTTATATAGCACATTTATAAACGATTTTTGGTCGAGCCAAAGTGCTGTACATAAAATAAAAATAGCCTACACAGTAGAGACACTTTACAGCAAATACAACAGCACAGATTGTTCAGAATATCAGTATGAGAAAAACAAGGCCACTGGCCACGACAATATCCCCTCCAAATTCCTCAGAGACACAGCAACCGCCATCTCACCAGTCATAGCTCACATAATTAACCTCTCCATAAAACAGGGAAAAGTACCCAAAGACTTCAAAATTGCAAGAGTAACCCCCCTGCACAAAAAGGGCAGCAAATTGGACCCAGGCAACTACCGCCCTGTTTCTATACTTACCTCCATCTCGAAAGTCATGGAAAAAATAGTATATGAACAGGTCGAAAAGTACCTCGCGGAAAAGAAACTAATCTATGAATTTCAATCTGGCTTTAGAACATCCCACTCCACTGACACATGCCTTCTTTATTTGAGCTTCCACATCAAACAAGAGGTGGACGAGGGCAAGTACTGCGGCATGGTGATGCTGGACCTACAAAAGGCTTTCGACACTGTCAATCACCCCATTCTGATTGACAAGCTAAAAGCAATTGGTTTTGATAAACTATCGGTGAGCTGGATGCAATCCTACCTGGAGGGGAGAGAACAGATGGTGGAGGTAAACGGTACTCTGTCCCCCCCCCCTCCCAGTGAGCTGTGGTGTTCCACAAGGAAGCATATTAGGTCCGTTACTGTTCCTAATTTATGCAAATGACATGTCATCAGCATGTGACTGCAACTTGTTCCTGTTCGCGGACGACTCAGCCCTGCTGGTCTCTGACAGGAGCAGATTGCAGGTTGAAAAAACCTCAGCTCCGAGCTCGGCAGAATCTGCACCTGGCTCGCCGATAATAAATTGTCATTACACCTGGGTAAAACAGAGTCCATTCTCTTCGGTTCGAAACATAATCTCAGCAAATCCGACGACTTCTCAGTTGCAGTGGGTGACATTATTGTCACAAGTAAGAAGGAAATTACATACCTAGGATCTATTCTTGAGGCAAACCTCTCCTGTGACAAAATGGCATCCAATGTAATAAAAAAAGTCAATCAAAGAACTAGATTTCTATACCGGATCTCCTCTCTGGTAAACAAAAACACCCTGAAAACTCTGGCAGGAGCACTCATTCAAGGGTACTATGACTATGCTTGCACGTCATGGTACCATAGCACCTCCAAGGCGCTAAAAATAAAACTTCAAACATCGCAAAATAAACTGGTCAGACTACTGCTTGACCTTTCATCTAGAACCCACCTCACCTCTGCCCACTTTGACAACCTAGGATGGCTTAGAGTAGACGACAGAGTACAGCTACTTGCAATGGGCCTGGTCTACAAGATCCACTACACCTCTATGGTACCCATGTACATGTCAAAGTTCTTCCCAAAGGTCAAGGAATACCATGATCATAACACCAGAGGGAGCTCCACAAATCATGTGAAACCCAGATTTGGCACAAAAAAGGGGAATACACGTTTCGCAATTATGCCACATCAAGGTGGAATGCTCTTCCCACAACTGTAAAGGAAAGTAAAACTTTACTTACCTTCAAAACCTCTCTTAAAGAGCACCTTCGGGGGAGAGCATTGCAAAACTGGCCCCGGTAATGGTACAAATCTCAACCTGTCGTCCAATGGACAGCTTCCCCCCCCATCTATGTATATACTCGCATTTTAGACTATGTTACTAACTGTATATCTGTAGACTTGGTATGTCTTAAATGTCCGGTTAGGATGTATTAGAACGAAATCTAAAATGAAAATTGTAAATAAGCAATCTGTATGTAAAAAACCACCTGTATGTAAATTGTAAATAAGCCATCTGTATGTCAAATATGTCTTATATGTCTTAAATGATATGATGAATTGGAAATGGGGGACCCTGATGTAAACAAGACGAAAGTCTTTCTCTGGTCTGCATCCCCTTAACAATTGTATTTTTTGAGCTGTACTGTACTGTACCCAATATACAAGCTGTTAATAAACTTTTCAATCAATCAATCAATCAATCAATCAAACACCCTCTATCCTTAGACCCTCACATCGTACAAGGAAAAACTTCTGGAGAAAACCCACAGTTTAAAGGGAAATGGGAGAAACCTCAGGGAGAGCAACAGAGGAGGGATCCCTCTCCCAGGACGGACAGACGTGCAATAGATGCCGTGTGTAAATCGAAGAGATAATACATTTTACAGCATATAGACCGAATGTTAGGAAATGCATGTGTCTATAATAAGAAGATGAATCCACGAGGATGTCAGCTACAATCCTGTGGAAGCCATCAGGGAAGCAGGCAGCATGACGAGACCCAAGGCAGGACAGCAGAGACAGGTTCAGCCACGACCCGAAGTCCACGACTTAATCCAGAACTCAGGATAGAGGATCCAAGACACAGGACTACAGCAAGAGGATCAGCCTCGACTCCGGTTCCCGGCATAGATATAGATACAAAACAAGAAAAAAGATTTGGCTGGGTTAATCGGAACAAGAGAATACACAGACACAGACAGAGAGGGGAAAGGTCATTGGATACAAGTTATTCTTGATAACCCTCTAGAAAGATCTCATGAACTTTCCCACTCAATCTATCAAGACCCGAGCAGTTCTATTAGATATAGGATAAGAAACAGAGATACGGAGCACAACAACCTCTTCGTCAGGTGTGTAAGGGTAAGGATTTTTAAGAATAAACCGCAATGGTCTAAAGGGAAAAAATATGAAATATAAGGTACTATATTTTAAGTAATCCTATCTACTATTCCTATATTTGAATAATGTATAAACTATTTTAAAAATACTTTATGAAATCCTATGTTATGTTATAAATATTAAAATAAAGAACTAAATAAATAACTAAATAAATAAATGAATAAATAGATAGATAATTAAACAAAAGCCAAAGAGAAAAAGTAAGTTTTAAGTGTTGATTTAAAAAAAAAAAAAACAGGGTCTGGGCGCCAACCTCACATGGAGGGGCAAAGTATTCCAGAGCCTAGGGCCAGCCGCTGTGAAAGCTCGATGCCCTCTGGTTTTAAGCCTGGTCTTAGGAACTATCAACAACAGCTGATCAGCCGACCTTAAGGCTCTGCCTGGGATGTAGCAATGGAGGAGTTTGGCTATATAGGCAGGAGCCAGCCCATTTAGGGCTTTAAAAACAAATAAAAGGAGTTTAAAATCTATTCTGAACCGAACTGGAAGCCAGTGCAATGAAGCCAGAATTGGGGTGATATGGTCGCGCTTTTTATGGCCAGTGAGAAGACGTGCAGCTGCATTCTGAACTAGCTGGAGGCGTCTAATTGAGGCCTGATCCATACCCACATACAGAGCGTTGCAGTAATCCAGTCTCGAGGTAACAAAGGCGTTAATAACCCTTTCTAGGTCTTTAAAAGATAAAAACGACTTGGTCTTAGTCAACAGTCGTATTTTGAAAAAGCAGGTCTTGACTACAGTGCTAACCTGCTTATAAAATGTAAAGGCGCTCTTGAAGGTCACTCCAAGGTTCATAACAGAGGGGAAGATATTTTTATTGAGGGAGCCCAGAATATCAACCGGGGAGACTGTTGGTTGGGGTCCAAAAAAAATGACCTCGGTCTTACTCTCATTAAGGGTGAGGAAGTTTTGGCTCAGCCAGGATTTAATCTCTGTTAAGCAGTCCTTCAACTACTGTAATGAGTTGGCATTTTGATTGAGAGACAGATAAATCTGTACATCATCAGCGTAAAAATGGAATGGGATATTATGTTTTGTAAGAATTGAACCTAGGGGCAGTATATGTAGCCTACAATAGAAAAAGGATGGAGCCCAGAATCGAGCCTTGGGGAACCCCACAGGTAAGAGGGGCTTTGGCAGAGGAGAAGACACCTAACTGCACTGAGAAGCTACGGTCCGTCAAATTAGACCTGAACCATGCAAGAGCAGAGCCTGTAATGCCAGCGGACTGTTCAAGCCGTGACAACAGGATACTATGATCCACAGTGTCAAAGGCAGCAGTAAAATCTAACAGCACCAAAACAGCTGGGCTGCCTGAATCGGCGGCTAAGAGCAGATCATTAAAAACTCTTAAAAGGGCTGTTTCAGTACTATGCATAGGTTTAAAGCCAGACTGAAATTTTTCATGGATACCATGCGTGGTTAAAAATTACTGCAACTGGGCGTAGACTACTCGCTCCAGGGCTTTAGATAAAAAGGGTAGCTGGGAGATGGGCCTGAAATTTGCGAGAATGGATCTTTTTAAGTAGTGGCTTAACCACGGCATGTTTGAAGGCAGCTGGGACACATCCTGAGCTAAGAGAAGTGTTTACAAGCAATAAAACACTTGCTCCAACTGATTCAAAAACATCTCTAAGGAAGCGAGAGGGAATGCTGTCTAAGGTGCAGTTTGTCGGCCGCAGGTGCCTGACTACTTCCGAGAGAGAAGAGAGGGATACAGGCTCGAAATGGTCGAGGACAGCAGGGCACAGAAAGGGAGCAGGATCTGCGGTAGCACTAGTATAGGCTAGCCTAAGAGCAGATACTTTTTCGATAAAAAATGTAAGAAATGTATCGCAGAGAGTAGTTGATGGCACAATTGGAGAAGCATCACAAGGATTAATGATCGAATTGAGGACATTAAAAAGAACTTGAGGTTTATGGCTATTTTTGGAGATTAACAGAGAAATATACTCTGTTTTGGCTGCTTTGACTGACGTCTGATAATCGGAAAGGCAAGCACGAAGAATTTCTAAGGAGACATGAAGTCTATCCTTTTTCCATTTTCTCTCTGCACGCCTACAAGCGCGTCTAAAAGCGTGAGTACGATCATTGAGCCACGGCTCTGAGAGAACTTTGTTGCATCTAAGCATAAAAGGAGCAACGGAATCGAGTATTAGTGTGCATGTCGAATCAAACAAAGAGATAAGCTCATCCGCACTAAAAGCACAGTTCACCTCTAACTTACTAATCGGATAAGTATTAAAAGCATCTGAAAACTGTGAGGCAGTCAAGGGGTTAATTGAACGCAGACAACGCGCAGGAGCACGTGATTCGACTCCTACAGAAGGGATCGAGGTTGTAAACAGAACCGGTAAATGGTCTGAGATACGCGTTTCTGCACAGATTTCATCCAGATAGACAATCCAAACAATAATACTAAGTCTAAGGTGTGTCCTATATCATGTGTTGGGCCAGCCACAGACTGAATAAGACTGAAAGAGTCAAGGAGGTTTAAAAAAATATATGACCTTTAAGAAAAACACAACTGGTGATAACAGTGAGTTAACTTATTTTGACTCCAAATGTTCAAAGCAAATACCAAAGAGGTATCCAGCAGATGTCACAATTATTGATTGCATTACATGTTTTGTTTCAGTAAGTGTTTGTTTAAAATATTCCCAATCACTAGTGTCAGTGTCAAGATATATTTTTACATCTCAATTATCATCTTGATCCCCATCATTTTTTTATCATTGCACTTAACTACAGATTTAGACAAGTTTACATTTCTACCCCATGCAATCATTTATAAATCAATTATTTAAAAAACAAAACGAATTGTATAAAATCATCTTAGAAAAGTGCAAGCCTACATCTGCATTAGTTTTTGGAGCTGTAAATGAATGAATAGAGCACAAATAAAACACAAAAGATGATACATGATGGTGATTTTTGGTATCTTTTCTGTTTATTTTTATTTTATTTTATTACATTGATTAATGGATTCACTTTCTTCTCCATATTAGTACTCTTTGTCCACTTTACATTTTTATTTATGAATAGACTAGATTCACTTTCATTTCCTGTGAATACACTAAATTCACTTTCATTTCCTGTGAATACACTAAATTCAATTGAATTTGAGCGATGTACCACACATTGAACACAGGGTGGCAGTAATCTCCATTATTCTGTATTGTAACAGTAACATTAAAGGTCCCATGTCATGCTTTTCCGGTTACCCGTCCCCTTGCGTGTTATGAAGGTTTTTCTGCATGTAAACAGTCTGCAAAGTCACAAACCCTCAAAGTACACCTTGTAGCGAGTAAAACTCTAACACAGAAAATACCTGTCTATGCTGCCCCAGAACGCCTCGTTGTAGATTTCTCTTTCGGCTTGTTTGAGACGAGCTGCGGCTCGCCTCGAAAGTAGACGAGAATAGCCGATCGCAGCCGGGGGAGGTCTCAAAAAGCTCGCCTGAAGTCGGACAGCTCGGAGTCGGCTTCTTCATCTTCTTCTTCTTCTTCTCTCGGTTTTTTGGGGGATTGTAAACAACTTTAAGGTGCATACTGCCGCCTCCGGAGTCGGCTTGACTGGGTTTGCATTTATAAAGAATGCACAAATGTGTTTAATCGTTAATGTCAGATATGTACTAAGTAAATACATTTGTTCCTGCTCAAGATTAGATTCAACTTTATTGTTATTGCACATATTACAGGTACTGAGAGAACGAAATGCAGTTTAGCTTCTAACCAGGAGTGCAACAAGCAGTAAAGTGAAAAGTAATGTACACAATCTACAGAATAAAATATATAATTAATTGAATGATGAATAAACAGTGAGGAGAGGTATGAATAGATATACACAGCAGACTGTGAGCAGTATAAACAGTGTATGAATATGCTAATATATATAAAGTATGAAAACGGTAAGCAGTGCAAGTATAGTAGGCCTATAGTATAAAATATATAGGCTAGATATTAATTTCATGATGATAAACATTGTGGAACAATGATGAAAAATGTGAATGGAAGTGAGATGGGTCTGGCTGCAGACCGCAGCAAGGAGGCGGATCGTATAGGGGCGGATCGTATAGGGGCGTTTCCTAACTTTTTTTATCCAATAGCAACTTAAGGGATTCCAGCTGCTTTTAGAAATCCTCGCAGAAGAAGTCATTCGTCCTAGTGATGGGAATTCCGGCTCTTCTTGGCTCACCAAGAAGAGCCGGCTCTTTCGGCTCCCAAAGGGCTCTTCAGTTTACCACATATTATACCTTTTAATTAAATCAAATGTAGCCCTGTTTTGACTAATGATTTATATGTGTACACATATATCACTTAAATTATTCAAGACATCCTTTGTACTGAAGTATTCAAAAGTAAAAATTACATGTTTAATATAAATTATTTGCTGTGGCCAATTGTTTTCATTGCATTTACAGACCCGTGTAACTCTCTGATACCACCCAATGAATGCATTGACTTGCTTGTAGAACCACGCTACACAAAACAGATAGCAACACCTATAAAAACTATTTTAAAAAAGGGGCTACTGTATCAACCTATATAAAGTATATAAATATAGTTTTTCTCCCTGCAGGAGAGGGGAGCGTGCTTTGATATCAGCTGCTAGGCTGCAGCGGGGAGAAGAGGGGGACAAAAAGAGATCTCCGTCCTCCGTGTTTTATTCTTATAGAAGTAAGAAGATAAGTAATGGGGCAGAAACCCTCCTTTTTACGGAGCGGTCCAGACATAGACATCATACGGCGACACATATGCAGTTGCCAGTTACTTTTGGCATTAGGGCAGGGATATCTTTCAAGGTTTGACATAATGAATTGTGCTACTTTTAAAGCAAGCAACGATGTTTTCAAATCTGTAATCAAAAAGCTCCTCAAAAACACTATAGAAGCAGTTCCTGCCGTTGTTACGTTAGTTCAAACAGTAACAACGGACTTTTCTTAGCGGATGCATGTCAATTTAAATCAATACATAAAACTATTTTTTAAATCAATAACATCTTTTTCTAAATCCATAAAAGCATTTCAATTATTATTGGGAGTCATGTCGTTACTTTGTTGAGAATGTGGCCATGTGTAATAAGCGGGATAATGTCCACATTGCACATTGCATAATGTGCCTTCATGCCGATCTAGATCCCTCCGCAAAAACAAAACAAAAAACGGCTTGTTCGCGGGCGAGAGCCGGATCCGTCGTTCACTATAGGATCCGCCCCTATAGGATCTGCCCCTATACGATCCGCCTCCTTGCTGCGGTCTGCAGCCAGACTCTATTGATGGAAGTGGCGACTTGAAACTGACACAAAACAACAACAAACTTTTGCAGAGCCAATTGGAGAGTTTCATCAGCAGCACGGGGTAAAAACCACCAATGAGCGCTCAGCTCGAGATACCAGCGTGTCGTTTCCCATCAAGCATTTCGCTTCCGCAGCCCGTGGAGAGGAACTGCGCCGCCTCCCCGTGCCTCGCCGCGCCTCCCGCTCAAAGCTGCGGGAAGTACTACAAAGAACCCCGTTTAGTGCAATTATTTCACAAGTTTTGTAAACACAGCTCGAAAAATATTACCGATATATGACCTCAATGGTAGATACGGCCATGCATGCAACGTCCCACTAACACGGCACCCAGACCCCACGCAGCATTCTCATCTGTTTGTCATTACTGGTGTCATTTTCTGGTTGCTAACACCATTGTAACACATAATCACTGATGTTCCGCTGTAACGGTGGTGGATTCATCAGAACATAGTGGGCGAGCTGACCAATCAGAGCACAGTGGGCTCATCGGGGGGGGGGGGGGGCAGGAGCTCCAACAAGCCGTGTAGGACCAATACACATATACAGAGATCCTGTATGAGAAACCAATGTGAGTTTGGAAAATTGCACAATATAAATCTATTCTCGAATTGTCGAACCTCAGATTGAGGAGGAACAATGTGGATTCCGTCCTGGTCGTGGAACGACGGATCAGCTTTTTACTCTACGCTTATCCGGTCTACATGTGTTTTGTAGACTTGGAGAAGGCGTATGACCGGGTTCCCAGGGAGTTACTGTGGGAGGTGCTGCGGGAGTATGGGGTGAGGGGGTCTCTACTCAGGGCCATCCAATCTCTGTACTCCCAAAGCGAGAGCTGTGTCCGGGTCCTCGGCAGTAAGTCGGACCCATTTCCGGTGAGGGTTGGCCTCCGCCAGGGCTGCGCTTTCTCACCAATCCTGTTTGTAATATACATGGATCGGATTTCGAGGCGTAGTCGTGGGGGAGGGGGTCTGCAGTTCGGTGGACTAAGGATTGCACCACTGCTTTTTGCAGATGATGTGGTTCTGATGGCTTCATCGGTCTGCGACCTTCAGCACTCACTGGATCGGTTCGCAGCCGAGTGTGAAGCGGCTGGGATGAGGATCAGCACCTCCAAATCTGAGGCCATGGTTCTCAGCAGGAAACCGATGGACTGTCCACTCCAAGTAGGGAATGAGTCCTTACCCCAAGTGAAGGAGTTCAAGTATCTCGGGGTCTTGTTCTCGAGTGAGGGAACAACGGAGCGTGAGATGGGCCGGAGAATCAGAGCAGCGGGAGCGGTACTGCAGTTGCTTTACCGCACCGTTGTGACGAAAAGGGAGCTGAGCCAGAAGGCAAAGCTCTCTGTCTACCGGGCCATTTTCGTTCCTACCCTCATCTATGGTTATGAAGGATGGGTCATGACCGAAAGAATGAGATCGCGGATACAAGCGGCCGAGATGGGTTTTCTCCGCAGGGTGGCTGGTGTCTCCCTTAGGGATAAGGTGAGAAGTTCGGTCATCAGGGAGGGACTCGGAGTTGAACCGCTCCTCCTTCGCGTCGAAAGGAGCCAGTTGAGGTGGTTCGGGCACCTAGTTAGGATGCCACCTGGGCGCCTCCCTAGGAATGTGTTCCAGGCACGTCCAGCTGGGAAGAGACCAAGGGGTAGACCTAGGACCAGGTGGAGGGATTATATCTCTTCGCTGGCCTGGGAGCGCCTTGGGATCCCTCAGTCAGAGCTGGTTGATGTGGCCAGGGAAAAGAAAGTTTGGGGCTCTCTGCTGGAACTGCTGGAACTGCTACCTCCACGACCCGACCACGGATAAGCGGGAGAAGATGGATGGATGGATGGATGGATAAATCTATTCTAGTACACGTTAGTTTAGCTGCTATAGGCTTAGACTGTTGGGGGACACCTTACTTCTTCCTTCTGTCTGTCTGTACCTGTGTACTCTCATGTTCCGAATAACCCAGCTTCCCCCAAATTTCTTTTTGGTGTCCATCTACGCCGGGATCTTGAGTGGTGGCTGATCCTGTTGCTGTGGTCCTGTGTCCTGGATCTATCCTGAGTTCTGGATTTGAATCCTGGACTTCGAGTCGTGGCTGAACCTATCACTGTGGTCCTGCCTGACTCTCATCATACTACTTCCCTGATGGCTCCCACCGGATTGTTGACATCCTCGTGGATTGATCTTCTTATTATAGACACATGCATTTCCAAACATTTGGTCTACTGTCAAATGTATTATCTGTTCGATTTACACACGGCATCTATTGCACGTCTGTCCGTCCTGGGAGAGGGATCCCTCCTCTGTTGCCCTCCCTGAGGTTTCTCCCATTTTCCCCTTTAAACTGTGGGGTTTTTCTCTGGAAATGTTTCCTTGTACGATGTGAGGATCTAAGGACAGAGGGTGTCGTATTGTCATACTGATATTCTGTACAAACTATGAAGACCACTGAGACAAATGTAACATTTATGATATTGGGTTATATAAACACAGCAGGCACTAGCACACCATCAGGTCCAAAAGGGAACAGGATGCAGATTCTTTCAATCTTTAGTCATGAAGAACATTTTACAGTATAATGTGATGGTGAGTCAAAAAGTAAAGCTATGTAGATGCAAGGTTTTTGAGAATTACAATATGCAAATGTTCAAGCAGCTGTTTTCACTTTTTAAAGAGTCTATGCCTCAAGGGAACAAAGTCAGCACATCAAAGCTTTACCACCCCTAATAATGTCCATATTTAGTCCCACCCATGGTCAGCGGCGGTTCTTTGTTCATTCCTCAAACATTACGAAGCACTCTCAACTACTTTGTGTACAAGCTTCACTACTACAGCTTGCTGTCCTCAAAATCCCAAAGTTTTACTTTGACAATCACATATTTTTCCACATTCTTACAGAACTAAAAGATGTTAAACAGCTGGTGCCATCACTACTACTGTAACCCCACCATGTTCGTTTCCATGCAGCCCTAAGCTGCCAGCCGGGTTACGTAAAGTGTTTTCATATGAAACACATTTTGGTGAAGTCAGTGGAATGTCCAGTCAATGTTCCAAATTAAATCTTGTGTCATAAGGGATGTCTACGGATCTGCGAAAACAATCCTTTTACTTCTGAAATTACTTTGGTCCAAACTGTGCCAGAGGCAGCTGTCCACACCTCAGTTATAGATACTCCTGAACAATGTGAGAACACATAGAAGAAGAAAAGGTGATCAATACATTTATGTGTTATTTTATTCATTTAAAAAGTAGTGACATCATTCCTTAGTTTTATGATGTATTTTTCAATCAGCATGACGATTAACTGCCTTTAACTCACTAATTATTTGGAGTATTTAGAAGAAAATAAAAAATGTCCTCTTACAATAGGGGGCCTCTCTGTGCCAGATCACATTTCTGAGTTCAACAGTCTGAGTCACAAAGAAGCAAGTTTAGTTACTTCCTGTAATCCTAAACTGCCTGTACTCAGACCTCACAGTTTGTTGATCTAACAAAACACCGACAAGTCTGCCGCACATGGTTAGCTGTTTTTATTTTGCTACACACAATGGGTGTACCTCAGGTCAACTCTGTACACTGCTGCCAGATGGACAGTCATTGGGTGGTGTGCTGTTGACTGAGCAGCTGGATGTTTTACAGGAGTATCAGAGACTTTCCCTCCACAATGCTGGCATCTCACACACAATACACCTCAACCAAAGTCTTGATTCTGGCTCATTAGCTTGTTTTGATCTCATATAATTTCCTCTAACCTTATTCTAATCTTCAATCTAATCTAATTTTCACATCAGAGTGAAAATAAGAGTTGGTGTAATGTCATCCAATCTCATCCCATATTATCTAATCTAATCTCTAATCTCATGTTATCTGAGCCTAACTAATTTAATTTGATGTAATCTCATCTCTATTGTATTGTCTCATCTCAAATGTACTGTAATTTAATGTAGTCCCATTAAATCCTAGTTCTAATTTAGTGTAATATGAAATTGTATGTGATTCCGAATGTCATCTCTAGATTAAAGATGAAAAGTTAATACTATCTCATTTCAATCAAATTTTCCAGTTTCATGTTGTTTCATTTTATCTCAACATTTTATCTTATCCGATCTAATTGAAGGGGCCCTATTATGCTAATTTAAGGTACATATTTGTTTTTGTGTCTCTTCTCTGACATGTTTACATGCTTTAATGTTCAAAACGTTTTTTTTTTTTCTCATACTGCCTCTGCTGCTCTGATTGGTTAGCTGGCCGGCTCAGTTGTAATTGGTCAACCGCTTGAAGATGTCCCGCGCCTGAGCCTATCATGTACACTTTGTTGGAGTGCTAGCCAATAGAAGGAGTGTTACATAGTGATGTCACAATGTTTCAGGCAGTAAAGCCTGATAGTGATAGTGTAATATAATGTAATCTCATGTCATGTTCACATCTCCTCTCTGATCTCCTTTAAAATCAATTTTAGATTAATGTAATCTCATGTCTAACCTGATCTCAAAATTATTCCTGGTACATTATAAAGCTGTTTCATTTAATTTAGAAAATACAGAAGCAGAAGAAAAATGTTTCTACAAATCATGCTTGCGTTTAACTCATTACAGGAAGGCTACGCAGAGAAAATGATGTGTTGTTGTTCGGGGTCAACACAGATGCTACTAACTAACCAGAATACAAAACACATTCTTAATCTGATTCAAGATTGTTTTCTGTTTACGCAAAAATATTCTGATAAAAATCAGCCCCAGACCATCTCTGGTAAGTAATTGATTCCACATGGGATTCAATGAAATACCTCCATATGTTGAGTCACTTGCTGGTAATTATGTGAGGAAGACAAATCCACTCTGATCGGGTTGGTTTCTGGCACTTAGTCAAGGTAAAAAAGAGGATTTTTCAGGAGTTAGTCAGACTCGCTGGAAGCGTGATGTGTGTCTAACGTCAGTAGGGAAAAAAAGTGGGGTATTACGTGTGCAAAGTTTGATTTCATCTAGTCACACCAGCAACATCCAACTGAACATTTCTCATCAAACTTTATCAAAGGGTCATCATCATGCAACCGAGACAATGTCTGTGCTTTTTATTCGTGTCCCTCTCTACTTCCTCTTGTGTGTCTCTAGCTGCTAAACATAGCACCATTACACACAACCATCATGCAATGATGCAATAATAAAAATTACTTTTGGCCTAAAATGTAGAAAGCCTGATGTCTTAAACCACGAGTCCTTGGTTCAACTTTATGTCTGTCTGTATTTGACAAATGGAGCAATGCACTTTCATTGTGATGGAATTTTTCTGTCATGCTAGACTTTTTAAAAGAAGATAATGTGACATTCTCTCTCTATTAAATCATTTGATCTTGTACTCGCCTACTAATAGAACTAACCAGCATACATATGTAATTAATTAATTTCTGCCACCCCTTTTCCATATGATGTGATCTAAACTGTTTTTCAAATTTGTGTTTCACATTTCTGCGAATGCACATACACGCAACATCTCACAACAGTATTATTACACAAATAAGTTATGATTAACCAGGCAGTTGCTAGAAGACTATTTAACTTTTTGTAAACATCTGCTCCAATTCAGCTTGGTCCAGTCAGCAGAAAAACATGTGAAACTGCATTTCCCTCCTGTTTTGAATCCTTGTTTGAACTGTGTAGTCCACAGTGTTTATAGTGTAAACACACGGCATCTGTTTTTAACAGGGACTATAGTCTGAAGCAACCTCAAAGCTGAGGTCTTCGGATAAATGAACAGGGGGAACCCATAAGAATGCAGCAGCCCTTAAAAGGCTCCTGACTTAACATATTTACATTCAGTACTTAATTACCCAGAATAACCTGTGACGGTACTGGCAGCCGAGCAGTTAAATTAAGAGAAATCCTGACTGCCGAGCTACTACGCCACATACTTTCCTCAGAAAAGGAATGCTGCTGGAAGTCATACAGAGGGAGGAGGGGGTCGCTGTTTTTTCTCAGTCAATGCACATTTTTGAATACCTAGAGTAGACTTGACCATAAAGGAGTTTACTCACAGGGGAGGGTCAGCAGCACTCAGGGGAGTTTGACTTCCTTTTAAAACCCTTTCTCTTGTAACAAATGAACTGACTTCGTCCAGATACGTTTTGTAAAGTAAGCAAAAGCAGTAGCCAGCTAATATCTATCTTCTATTTCTGGCTTCCCCCCATAGCCCCCCACCCCCTTCCCAGACTGACGTCAGCAGAAAGTTATTTTCATGAATGGAGGGGGCGGTCACGAGGAATCGGTGACGTGAGTGCTTGCGGAAGCAGAGCGTGGAATGTTGGTACATTGTTGTTGTTTTGTAGTTAATTCAGTACGAGGATCCTCGGCTGGCTGGACGCTCTATCCCCGCTGTGTCAACTCAGTCCTCCGCCTCCATCCGAAACCCGCTCCGCCACTTTTTACTCATCACGGTCCACAGATATCTGCGTCCACAGAGGTGAGTTTATGTTTTTTTCCCTTAGTAAGATGTTTTGAATTCACTTTTTTTTAAATTGCTGAAGTTTTCCCGGTGACATATTGGAGCACGCAGACAGGATTATGATGGCCACACGCGCCCGTCACGTAGGATACGTTTATGTTATGAAAGTTGATGTTGACTTGTAGATTGTTTCAGGCGCGTGGACACGTGTTGTAGAGTAACATAACACAATGCCCATAGGTCTCAGAGATCCGTGTAGTCGCGTGGATGAGCTAAATTGGGAAAATACGTTTAAAAACACAACATAAGAAAATCATAATAACAGTTGAAACAATTGCTTATTTTGTTGCTTCCGTGTGTGACTTTTATGTGCCGAGTTTTTATCTGAATCAGCCTGGTAGGCCTACACACTACATATTTAAAAAGAAGTCAAATGGATTAATTAACTAAATTAGTGAAACTGTGTAGGGCACCCTTTTATACAAATTAAACAACAAATATCTGAAGCATGCACGGAAAAAGTTTTTTTAACCTTTTAAAAAATATTAATATCAATCATTTAATATAAATACATCTGACTTTAATTTCCCGAGGTAAATTAATGTTAGTTACAACGGTAGCCTTTTGTGTTAGAGTCAGTCTACTGTTTACAAAACGCTCTTTTAAAAAAAAAAGTGATTTTTGTTTGTTTATTTATGTCCTATAGCTTACATAGCCTACAAGTCACTCGATTGAGATTTAGTTTTGCGAAAGGAAGTTAAATGAACTGTTGCTTTTATACTTGTTCATATAAAACACTCACACCCCTTTTTCAATTCTGCTACTCTTGCTCATTTCAACGCGGGTTTAATTTAGACTGCTATAGTGCAACATACCAGCCTACTTTTGACATTGGAAACAACACGTGGTCTGCATTTTAGACATGTGGGACAAAGGGCACGATGAGGAGGGAGACCACCGGGGCTGGGTGGCCTCCTCAGGAGAAACCAGCAGTCAATACACAGCAGGGGCTGCACACATTTCCACAAACAATAAATCACTCTGGAAGAAGGAAGCTTTATCTTATCTGTGTTTCTGGTAACTACATCTTTATGGTTGAACACAAGGAGCCTTTTGATATGAGTACAATTTTATTTTTGCACAATTAACTTATAACAGTACTACAATACGCCATACATATTTAATAACCCAATTTTATCTCAGAAAGAATACTTCCTGACTGTCTTGTAAACCTACACTTTCATTTGGGCTGTTAATTTATAGAGAAAATTGGACTTGTCAGATTGTATGGCAATTGTGATTAGAATTTGGAAAATATTTGTCTTTGAGCAATTTGTGTCACTTAGATGGTGACAGACTTCATATCTGAGAGTCCTTTGTGATTCACTGTTGTTTTGGGTGGGTGCTTCAGACCGGCAGTGGCAGTGGGTGCACTCCTCTCCCCTGTCATGAGGTTAACATGTGGTTTAATCACCAAAGTGATGATGTCTTTTATAGATGGAGAAAAAACCCTGGCTGACTCACAGTACCACATTGTGTGTGACAGTATAGCACATGGGGAGAAATTCCCCTTCAAAACATAGGATAAAGCATATTAGTCATCACATATACAATTTCTGTTTTGGTCTGGTCAGTAGTGATGAAAGCGTATGCAAAATGTGCCTGTGGTTGAGTGTTGTGAAAGTGAAATAGCTGTGGTTTGTGATGCTATGACTCACAGGGTTCACTTCACCATGATGTGTTTTTGCTCTTCTCACTGGAAAAAACATGTCATGTTTAGATTATTGACTTTAGAAGCCAGTGTTTTTATTCCCATCTGAACATGCCAAACAGAGTGCATGCAGGCAATAACAGACGAGTGTGTGGACGGGCTGTGGTGCTCCGTCCAAAGTGACTCCCTGACAGTTATACGGTGTCTGAGACTGCTCACTCTGCCACCCACTGTGATCCTGCCTATCGCCGCTTTTCTGTCACTGACCCAATCTCACCCCGCTGCTTTCACCTCATTATGCACAGAGGTGTGGCAAGTGCCAGGATTACTCATTTATTTATTTATTTTTGTGGGGTTGTCGTGTTATTTGGGAATTCCTTGATTTGTTTCACTTGCGGATTCAATTGTTGATGTGTTTCCTTTGGTAACTTCCTGATTACACCGTGACTCAAGTTGGTAGTTAAACACAAACACTTTGTAGCTCCACGGCATTTAGAATGTATGCGTTGCTGTCACGTCCTGTCTGTCTATCTGCACGTGTTTTGAAGGAGAATCGCTGAAATCCTGATCGTGCTTTTATGGTCAAAAAGTCTTGTTTTGCTTTGATTTATCTTTTTGGGGAGTAAGGGGTGTGATCTGATACAGCTCTAACACTTTCCTATTATTCACACATTGTTCGTGTCCAGGTCGTTTTGGACAGGTACGTCCTTGTTTTTGTGCATGCTTGACATTTTTTTTACTCCCAACGTCCTTGGTTGGGAGAGTTTCTTTGCTCAGACATTTTGCGAGTTCTCCTCCCTTTTCCGCACAACAGTTCTGGTGTTAAAGCCAGTTATTTCCAAGGTTCTCTGTACTTTTCCTTCCTCCTGTGAAACAACGGGATTTTCCAGGAAACGTCAGATGGAGAGGGTGTGATTCCCTGCCGCTGGTCGTCGCGTTTCCCAGTAAACAGCATGACTCACTGCTCAGCTATGCTCTCCATTTCCTTCACATAATATCCCACCAAATGTGCTGCGCTGGAGAAAGAGCAGAGAGCAGAGCGCAGCAGTCTGTGGAGAACTCTCCCCTCCTCCCTGAGAAAAAGGCAAGAGCTTTCTCAGAGGAGTGTATCAGACTGTCAAGGGCAACAACATGTCTGCTTTCTGCTTAACCTGCTCCCTAGTTAAAACAAAAAGGGAAGATAAACAATGAGTCCAGACAAGCCAGCTCTGCATTTATCACTGCAGCATGAGCACACTTTGATATGCTGTTTATTTTAGGAGGAGGCCGGGCCTCACCGTTACCTTCTGTCACTCAAGTGCAGCCTTGAACTTGACCAGATGCCTGACTTTGAAAACAGCATAAACAGAGCACAAGTGGTAGAAAGGTCAATTATCTGACTCAAATGCAGACTCCGGTGTTTACGATACAATACTTAATCAATTTGCTTTGTAAGAGTTGTTTTCCTCTGACCCGTGTAAAGAATAGTTTTTGCCTAGTTCTGTGTTTTTAAAATCTTGGCAACCCAAATAACAAAAACATCATCATGTGGAAAACACCATTTCCACATCAGATAACACACATCGTAACCAACACATGTGTGTGTGTATAGCCTTCGTAAGGAACACCCAGTTGAGTTGTGTCATCCCTTAGCGGCTTTATTCGGCCTTTTTGTGCCACTTTTCCAGAACTTACTGATGACATTAACTTGATGAGGACATTTGTGGTTATTAGTCATCAGAGGATTGCCTTCAGGAATGAGACATTGTCGGTTGTATGAGAAAGAAAGAAAAAGAAAAATGGAAGATAGTGTGTGAGTGAAGCTGAGTCCTGACTTCCACATGTGTGCACACTGATTTGTTCGGGCAAGTGGACGATGTGAGACACTGGTGAATTCCAGACATTTTGTACATTTCGCAGCCGTTGTTTTACAAGTGGGATAGTCTGAACTCCACCCCCGCTGTAGCCGAGTGCATCGCAGGACAGATTCAGACCCAAGGATCCTTCTTCAGGAAAGATATGCATGTGAGGGTTTGCACATGTGTGTTCACTCAGGAATGTGGTTTTTGTTCTCTACCCGCCATCTGTTGCTTTTCTTTGAGGCATTTTCCCAGACTCCTTTTCTTACCCTTGTGAGAGTTGTTTTCTTGACTATATCAAGAAGCTGTCACTTGTTGTGATGTATGCATGTCCTTTCTGAATGGCAACATTATAAACAGTGGATTTGGCTGCGTAATATAATTGCTGTCTTAAAGAAATGTTGGTTTCTCATGCCTTTTTGAGTTGCAAAAACATCAGCACTAAAGAATTCCAGGGAAACAACCTGGCCTCTTGCTTGATGCTGGGGGCCTCTTGTGTGCAGACGGGGGGGGGGGGGGGGGGGGGGGGGGGGGGGACATTACTTTTCCATGATCTCTGAAAGGGATATACCCAGGGACTCCTTCTGATGCAATACCACATAAGGCTGTTGTGGCCAACTTTCTGCCGAGGAATGTTGTATTGCAGTTATTCATCTTTATCTGATGCGTTGGAAAAATCTCAATTATGCAATCTTTGCAAAAATGTATGAAGGACACCAGAGAGAGCAGCAGATGTTCCCCTTAATGTCTAAACACGAGTGTATGCGGCTCTGGGTTTTGCTGTTTGGTTTCCACATGTAGTCTCATCTGTTATTGAGGTTCATCTGCACGAGACAAAAACACTTTCTCTAGACAGATATGTAGAATATAAGCTATACAAGTCTCGTCAAAGAGGGTGTTTTTCATGTCGATTGCACTTTTTCCGGCAATCCACATCTGCATATCAAAAGCCGAAAAGTCCTGTATTAGCAATACACCCATTATAGGATGTACAAATGTTATAAACATCCCAAAAAGAGCAGCCACACCCAGAGTACTTTCTCCCATGAAAGCTGCAGCCAACAGGACTGCAAAGGAATATTCGCCCTCTGAGGTGTCACCTATCGCATGCTCAGTTAATTTGTTTAGTTGGCAGAAATGTGTGTCAGCACTGAGGGCTAAATATATCCTGCCAGAGTTAAATAAGGGCATGGAGCGGCTCAGGAAAGCCCAGTGTAAGAGGATCCACCCGGCGAGACACAGGCCCAAATCCACACACTGCATTGTCTCACATGCAGCAAAAATACATCAGTGACTATAAAGGAAAGTATTCCTCTGTGACACTCTATCTTCCGGAATGTTCCACATGCGTATCAACTACACTGTAAAGATCAGCATAACTGTAAATGTTATGCTGACGTCAGTTTTAAAGTGCGCCGAGGAGGCAGAGTTGCTGGAGACACCATATTAGGGGAATAAACAATCCGAGTTACACTGGATTCCCCAGGATAAACAGATGGATGAACTGGAACTGTTTGTACAGCGGATGCCTTTTAAGTTGTCAGCACAAGTTAGTGCTTCTCATTTGTACTATGAATAGGCCGTGTTGTGGTTATGAATGAGACTTGTTTACCCTTTTGGTGACCATGTGACTCACACTCACACTCCCACGCCCATTTGCAGGGCGTTTCCATGGCAGCAGTCGAGCATGGAACAGTGCACTTGTAGTCAGGCTGGTCCGCAGGTCCTGAAATGGAGCCTGGGGGGAGGATGTGTGCCTCTCACAGGATCACAGCCCGGCGCTCTTTCACTCTTGTTGACCACGAGAGCAGTCCGGAAAGCATGTGGCTCACTGTAATGAGTACAGAGAGGCTTTTCTTAAAACACGGACAAAGCCCGGAGAGCGTCAGCACAGAGCAGGATGAGGAGAGAGGCTGCCTGTTTCTAGTCTCTCTCTACTGAAAGACATTGTCAGGGCACTCCTCCCTCAACAAGTAAACACAGTCGCTTTGGTGTAATGGTGCCGTGCTGCCCCCTGCTGTCACCTGAGGCCCTAACATGCAAACATAATATTGACATGACATCATCCTAGGAATGTTGTTGTTAACTTTGAAAGTGCATGTGTAGGGCATGTGCCAAGTTGAACATATAAAAATAAAATGTGTGGGACAGTATTCAGATCTGTTACTTAGGTCGGAAGTATTAATAACTATCACTGATTCATAAAGATGTGAGTAGCTTTTATTGAGGCCTTTTCCTGTAGTGGTCGGCAAAGGCTAAAACCCCAAAGTCCACATTGAAACTCCTCAGTTGGACTCCTTTGTCTACTTCTGTAACATAATGACATCACTTATTAACACTTGCGCTTCTATTGGCTAGCACTCCAACAAATTGTATGTGATACATTTCCAAAACATCTCTAAGTTATTGACCAATCACAAGAGTGCCGGCAAGCTAACCAATCAAAGCAGACTGGCTTCTGGTTTCAGACAGAGGGTGAAAAGAGGTGCTGCAGCACAGGCAGTGCATTAAAGCATGGGAACGTGTCATAGTGGTGGCACTATGTGACATATATTGTATTTGAACTTAAATGAACACTTTGTTTTTCTTTCCTCATAGTGTGTCTTCTGTGAGATTCTGGCCTGTTGTCCGCATGCAGGGAATGACGACTCAGTTTAAGGCGAGCAAAGCTTTAAAGGTAAGTGTTTGAGAAGTTTGAGAAACGTGGACCTGCTAAAAGCTCCGACCTGTTCTTCATCCAGTGCTCTGTCCTGCAGGTCAAGAAGGAGGGGGAGAATGCCCCGGCGGTCAGCGACGACGAGTTGGTGGCCATGACGGTGCGGGAACTCAACCAGCACCTGCGTGGGCTCACCAAGGATGATGTAGCGAAGCTGAAGCAGCGGCGAAGGACCCTGAAGAACCGGGGCTACGCCGCCAGCTGTCGCATCAAACGCGTCAGTCAGAAGGAGCAGCTGGAGAGACAAAAGATAGATCTCCAGCACGAGGTGAACAAGCTCGCCCGCGAGAACACCAGCATGAAGTTGGAGCTTGATTCCTTGCGAGCCAAGTACGAGGCCCTGCAGTGTTTCGCCCGATCCGTGACCCGCGGGCCCCTGTTGCCGGGCAAGGTGCAGAACACCAGCGTCATCACCATCGTCAAGTCCGCCCACCGCAACAACTCCAGCCCCAATCCGTACTCCACCGTGTCCTAGTGTTGACAGGACTGGGCTCTTCTCCTCCTGCCTGGTCCTTTCCGGTTCTGACCCGGCCTGAACCCACTCGCCCTGCACTGAGAGGACGCTCAGTAGTTAGACTATGGGGTGGAATGGGGTGGCAAAGCTTGATGTGATGTTATGCTGCAATCACAACTCTGTCTCTCTCTTTATGTCTCTTGTACACATTGTCTGTGCACTGTGCAACCCCCCCCCCCGACCCCCCAGCACCGGCAGGGCCCCTGTGACCCTTCCTCCATGACTGTAAGCAGAGATTTTTCTTTTTACTCCAGTGTGGAAAAGTATTTCACATGCCTTAATGTGGCGGCAAAGGCCCTGCTCGTATATTATTAACCAACACTTGAGATGTAAGCAGTTTATGTGACAGAAAGCTATTTGCAAAGCCAATGCCAAATCATATGTTAATGTGGAAGTGCCTCAATGTAAGATGAGCCTTTGAAGCCGTTGCCTTAAAAAGGACCCATAAGTGATCCTACACAATTATTATAGAGTTCTTACACGGATACTAACACAAAGAGGATTTTTCGATGTATCGCAAGCTAAACACTTTGTATTTTTCCCATGTCTATAATTCCTTATAAAAATAATTATGTAATGCGTTATAATAATCTTATAGCCCTGTACAATTATAGTTAAAAGCACTTATTCAAAATGCTTCATAACTTCATAATTGCTGGTCACTTATTCGTTTTTTTTTGTATCATGCCTTGTGATAATACTTCATATAGTATATGATTATAATGCATTATTGCACTTATAATACCCTATGAACATTGTCAAAAACAGTGAGTGACTAGTAGTTATAAAGTTATACCTGACCTCCTAAGTCATTATAGTCATATGCAGTTTCATAAAGGCCTCTACTCGTGATGCGCTATTGTTCATATTTCGGTCTTGGTTACACAAAGTATTACACATGTTTACTTGGTGGTCAATACCCTCTCTAGTATGTGAGACATCAGCAGTAGGTACACTACAGTAAAGGCTTTCATACTAGTGCTGTGGTCTAACTTTGGAGTTTTGATGTAACACTTTTCATTTGTGTTTGAAACTTTCGTAAGGCCAGAATTTCTATGTAAGCCTTTGCTGGATGAAAGACTCCTTTTGTTAGATATTTTTTAAAAGACCAGTGTTTCTTACTGTTTCTCCTATAGCCCACTGAAAAGGTTAATCCATCACATCCACAGGGTGTCGACATCAGGTGTAAACAATACGCTTCTCAAGAGGCGAATCTGATGCACCTTGAGTTTGCTGTCATTGAAGCTCACCCATGGAACACTTGGCGTGCTGGCAGTTTGGTTTAGAAATGATTTCGATTTGTCTGAGGGCCTGAGGTGAGGTGTGTATGGATAGGGTGTTTGATGCAGGTGCTGGGCGTGATTCGATTGGTATATGGTGACCTACCACTGGAGAATTTAAAGAACTGAATACTTATTTCCCCCAAATTGGAATGTATTTATGATTATGCAGTTATATTTGGTAACAGAACATTTGGAATTGAAACGTGATTTGCTTGGATTAGAAATGTCATCCAATTTCCATCATTATTTAGCACTTCAAACTGTTAAGATGCAGTATGAACAGATCACAGGGCAACTGATTCCTAGAGTTGGAGTTGAAAGAAAAAAGATTGAGTTAGTTGGTAGGAGATTAAATATGTGACCATTTACTGCCAGTCAAGCCTTATTGAACTATTGGCTCTGAGATGTACGCCACAGCACGTACTGGGTGATGGTCGGCCTCTTCCCTTTACATGAAACTCTTTGGTATGTTATCCATGTTAGATGTAGTGAAATGAGAGCGGTCCCTTCAAGTGAAACGCAATTCAATTGACTTCCTTTATGTTACAGACTACCAAAAGCTCCCACTGCCTTCTTTGTCACGGAACATCGAGATCTCCGTCCAAATAGAAACCATTCCTACTGCTGGTGTTGATATCTCTGAAGTCCTAGCTATTAACCTTGCTTTTGACACACTCTTCTGCAAGAGAACTCCTGACGCCCGTCTCTAGAAACAGAGGTGTCATGACAACTAAATGCAGCAACACCTTCCTTCTGTTGTAATTTTTTGAAATATTTAAGTATGAAATTCACTTGAATTAAAGCCGTCCTTACCAAGAATCCATTCCTAAGTTGGAGTGAAGTCCATAGAGATTGTTCACGTCAGGATTTTCTCTTTGCCAAGAGGACATGACCGTTTTCCCCTGTTCCAGCTGCAAAGAACATCAAGGGGAACTTTGCTGCTGTACAACCTGCTGTGATTTCGAAGCAGGGGCAATGCTGTGCTCTTACTATTTTTGTATTTTCACTTGATTTCTATTTTAATACATCCTATGTTCTTTTTCTGATACTTAGTTTATATGCATATACAGTATATATGAAAATATATATATTACATATTTTTCTATATTTATGTATTTTACTATCCTGGGAGTGGTGTGATTATGTAATCTTTCTTAAGACGTCAAATTATTTTGATGCTGACCGTCATCGGCCACATTTAGAATGAGATAACTATTTGAATAACTTAAAGTCTTCTTTGTGAGTTTTTATACCACATAATTACGTCTTGGTCAGCACATTTTTTCATTCGTCTCATTCTGAAATTGGACAGAGCATGACTAGGGTTACATACAGGCTGCTGCTTTGACCTTTTTGAATATGTTCTATTGTTATGAACAATTCAAAATGTAAGAGATAGGTTGGAACTCAAACTAGCTTAACAAAATGTACCATACATTTTATTTAGCGAATACATTTTCTTTAACGTAGTACACAATTCAACAATCATTGGTCTGATGTGATCAGATACATTTTCTTTTTTATAAATGATGACAATTTATTCAATTTGGGCCTTTCAGGGTCCATTAGTTTAAGAATAAATGAGAATAATGTATTAAGTCAAAATAAAATGCGCTCTTATTTTGAGTATTAACCTGGATGTAAACCTAGTCAGACGTTCTGGCCGCAAAGACGATAAACTTTTCTGAGGACATTTTGTCAACAGTTTAAAAGAATGATGGTGGTAAAGATTTTGTAGTCTTGATGAAACCTTACTGAAAATGAATTCCAAAGCTGCTAGAGACTGTTCACCCAGACCTTTTCACGAATTATATTTGAGTTGAGGTTACAAAAGGTTTCACCGTGTTTATATAATACAGCTTGAAGATTTTTCACACTTGTTACAGTGGCCTCTTGTGGTAAAGTTTAGAACACAGTGCTGTAAAATGATGCATTGTTTAATTTGAGCACATATCACTGTATTTTGATCTGCTTTTAGGCAGCACACCCTAAAGAAGTGCTCAGCTATTCTTCAAAGTAATGTTATATTTCCGTACCGTGCCATAATAAGACAAACCTCTATCCGGGTGAATTAAGTACTTAATGTTTATCTTACATCCAGTGTGACTCAGCAGAGGTCCATTCAACCTTTGGGTATTTTACCACACCAAATATTCTCCAGATATAATAATTTACACGTTCAACAAGCCCCATTTTTCCCGCTTAAATAAAAGAAGACGTGTAAATAATTGTAGAAGTTTCTGGGAGAAAAGAGGTATAAGCGTTACCTACCGTGGGTGTTTCTTTCTTCGTACAGTTGAAGAGATGGCAGCTTGTTATACAGTACCTAGGAGCTGTTTAAGAAATTGTTGGTTATTTTAAATTTGTATATGAACTATAGCAATGCATATGTATGTATGGAAATGAGGTGTCTTGTATATTGTTAATTTGGTGTTCACGTTTTAAATGCATTTCCATGAAAACACATGTCCTTGATTACATAAGCTGCCACAAACAAGCTTTTGCCAGTCCTACAAGCTACAGTATTTAATTGTAGACGTGTCGAAAGTCAGTTTTAGTATTGTTGAGGTTTTGAGTATAAATTCAGAAAAAGCTCAAGGAATGGATAATAGGGTTGTGGGTTAAATGTTAATTCAACGGCAGCAATTCTACGTTACGTTTTTTACTTTGTAATGGATTTCCTTGTTCTAATCTCATAGCATCATGTTGAAGCTAAAACAAAGACAGAAATATAAAAGGCAGTATAAACTGAGTATGTACCCATCACACCTTTTCACTAGTCTGCTCATATACAGTATATTTTATATTTATTTCATTGAATTGTGTAATTTTATTAAAAAGAACACCTAAATTATTTTTATTTTAACATTCATTTATTAATGTTTTCTCAATGAACTACCCTCATGTACAAATAAAGTCTGTATTTGTTTCTGCTCTGATTTAAAGTATTGTAAATTATTCCTATAAATAAGTCTGCCGTGTGGGTTTTTTGTACCTTGAAATAAAGCTTTTTCCTCGTAAAGAAGTGCAGATCAACCAAGTTACACAAGAAATGTGTTAAATTCTGTACGAGTGCCACAAAAGACACACAAGTCAACTATTTCTTATCTTTTCAAATGTGTACCCGCCTGTAAATTAATTCCTGCTTTCCCAGAAAGACGGCACACAAAGGTATGGAAAACAAAACTATGACTGATATAAAAAATTGGTCTCCAATAAGTTATGTACTTAGAAAGCTATGTCCCCCATGTGGTGTGGACACAGATGACAGCATTTCAATCAGAAGAGACAGTTTTGATGTAAGAATACATATTTATTGCAGAGACACACAAATGAATGTAATGGTGATTTTGGCGATTAGGCCCCGTTGTGCAGGAAGTATCATTCGGGAGGGTAGAACCGAACCGATCCGATGAAACCCCCCTGGGGTCGAGACACTGGTGGTGGTGAATGGATAGTTGGGTTCGGTCTGAAGAGGAGGGGTTTAGCTTGGCCCTGGATTCAGAGGGACAGGAGGTGAAAAGGGGTGGAGTCACCTGAAATGACAGCTGTCAGAGGGGAGAGCGGACTTAAAAGGTTTGGCAGAGCGCTATGATAGACTCTTGGGAATAGAGCGAAGTGATTGGTTAAGCTGGAGAGTGACGCCCCCAATCACTTATTGAGAGGAGAGAGTAGTTACATGGGAATAGTAAATGAAGAGTAAAGACGGTGTTCCTGGTTGAACTTACGCTGAGCTTCATTTTTAAAAAGGAAAACAAAAGTTGAAGAAGAAACTTTTTTTTAAAGCAAAGAGAATTGGGTTTGGCCTGACTACGCCTGAACTACACACTTTAAATACGTTAAAATCTTCCCCAATTAAAATCCAAACAAGTTTTGTTTCTTACACAAATAGAACACAACTACCATAATTTACAGCAATTAAATTCTGGCCACATTTCAAAATCTCTGAAACATGATCAGTTATGTGAACACGTCAAACATTAAAAAAAAAGCATTGTACAATAGCGCAGAAGCTGCAAAACAACAGCTTGCTAGCGTCTGTTGAACGGCTGTCTAATTGCACTGAATTAAACTCTTTAGCATGCTGGGAAAATGAATGAGAAGAATACAACTCCCACTTTGTAGGAGACAGGTTTATCCAGTGTGTCCATGCTACGGTAGATACAAAGGATCGCAAAGTGCCTTAGTCTGCAGTTTGAAGTGCCTGCTCCAAAACTAATGTGTCGGCGAACAAATCTTTCCATTTGTCAGGAAACCATGCAGGAGGATGCTCAGTAAATACTTCAAACAAGCAGATGCGAGAGACGGTCCATAAAGTGTCATTCCCAGCCATGGCTGCCTCCCTGCTTCCCTCCTGCAGTCACATATTAATCATCCCCTCTTTGAAAGTGACATGAACCAGAGGGAGCGCCTTTCAGATGGCCACAGAGCCAGCACTGACATAATGAAGGAAACAGAATCAGAGGCACTGCTCAGCATCCAGCAGCTTGATTTAAGGGAATTGCATTGCTCCAGATGTCTCCGATACGGTGAGGGTGACATGTCACTGTCCTGTGATTATTACTGTTCAGATGGAGACAGCTCAGTGTCCCTGGGCATTGAGCCATCACTTAGAAAATCTATTAATTTCTTCCTCTTGGTGCTTCAATTATTAATTAACATCAGGACAGAAGCAATGCGTCCATTTTAAATAATGGGATGATGAAAATGAAACACCTGGATTGTATCCAGTTCTATGCATTTATGGGATATAGTTTCCCCCAGGGTGTTAACGATAAGGCAGCAAGGACACAAACAACTCCATCATGCTGGAAAGATGGCTAGAACTCGTCATCAGAGGTAATCAGCATGATTTTGTCTGACTTGCGGGTGCTCTTGTTGCCTGCGGCCACTTTTCCATTGGCGCTGGGCTGGACCACCTCCTGCGTGGACTGCTGGGTGTACTGCTGGTAGGCTGGGGAGAAGTTGTGGATCGCGTCCTGCACCATGTCTCCTGGGTTCATGGTCTCCTTCAGGCCGCTGGAGATGCTGTGCATGGGTGGGTGGTTTTCTGCTGTTGGATCAAGGACATAGGGAGATAAATGAGTAGACAATAATGAACACGTAAAAGCAGTCATTTGAGGGTGACTTCCTGGAGTCTCTTCTAGTTGTGTTGCAATTGCTTCCAGCCAAGAAATCGACTAGCATTTTAAAACACATTGGAAAGGATAAGGGAAGTTAACCGACAAGCTAACCTCAAAAGCATTAATTTGATAAAAATAATTTCCTACTAGTTCCTAATTTGATTGTGGACCACTTGATTTATGGTAGTCTTGCTAACGCAGGTGAAAAGAGAATTACTAATTTCTAACTCGGCAGGGGAGACAATTCCATTCAAATTAATCTGAATACAAATAGGAGGGTGTGGTGTTGTGATTTCTTGAAGACTAAAAAGCTAGCTATGAAAGAAATGCTGACATGTTGTGGCATCTCATTGGTCTCATTTTATGTGAAAGAGTACATAACCTTTAGTTTTTTGTTCATTCTATAGTCAAAAGAGTTCCCAGGGCGTAATCTTCATGTTGCTCTTTTAGAATCAACTTACTATTCAAATACAACTGAAATGCAGCAAAAAAGGTTCTATATTTTTGATAGGGTTAAATCGCTAATAACATGCTAAATTAATTTGCCAATCAATTATGCCTACCTATTTAATTGGTAGGATAAACCACATCGGTGAAACGTAATAGCAGTATTTTTGTCAATATTGAGTAAAAAGAAAATACAAGAAATAGGCAGAATATATTTCTTTCATCACGGCTTTTCCAAAGGCTTCAGACTAGAAACACATTTCACGGCCACCCTCCTGATGGTCCCTTAGCACCCTGCTGCGAGCCAGGTGGAGTTTACCTCACAACTAAAAGGGTTTAAAAAAAATAAAAAATCAAGGCAGAGATCCACAGTCTTCTGTTTCAGGGTCACTGGCAGTGCCGTATGGATCGGCTTATGGACGTGGCAAAGAGGAGGGCAGGAGGGCGAAGATTGGGCAGGAGGGCGAAGATTGGGTAGGAGGGGAGGGGGCTCTATAAGGCAATTAGAAAAGGTCTGCTGAGTCTCTCCTTACTGCACAACACTCAGGGAGAGGAATCGCAGACCAGAGGAGTGGCAGTCACACACGTCAACACTGGGTGTGCACCAGCAGAACTACATTGTTTGGAGACTTATGGCGCATTTCCACTGCAGCGGGTAGCCCCGTTTAAGTGTTCTTAATTGTCCTCAAGCGGCCAGGCCAGTTTTTGGTGGCCTTTCCATATTGTGTGGCACCGGCTAGCGGGTAATTTTTCCGGCCCCATAAAATCATGGTTCTATCAGGCCAGGGCCAGGGCTGAACTAGTGACGTCAACACTCTCGACTGCTGATTGGTCAGAGAGAATCGTCACAAGATCGCGCGCGAGATCATCCCTAGCGTCGCATATATATCTAGAAGCAAGCTTGCAGCATTTTTATAAACAGCATTTTGTAAACGGAGGAGCTACAAAAATGGCAACGTCGAAGAAAAGCACACCGTGGTCGACCGAGGAGGTGACGACGTTCCTACATCTCATTGGGGATGATAAAATCCAGCGGGAGCTCGACGGCACAACTCGAAATGTGAAGCCGATCGCCCGCCTACACTGCGCTGCTACCCCAGGTCCTAAACTGTAATGGAAATGCGCCACGGCCTCGGGCGGCCAGCGAGGCAGCCCGAGGCCTGAGCGGGGACGCTTAGGGATGCTTAAACGGGGCTACCCCGCTGCAGTGGAAATGTGCCATTAATGATGTGAATCACATAGGAACTGACAGGCTGGTGGAAAAACATACATTATATTCAGCTTTCAAATACTTAAGAGGAATATTGGGTTTCTTTCCATATTGGAAGGAATAACAGGTATAGGATGAAAACGAAACATTTTATTGTATTACCTTCTGCGAGTAAAAAAAAAAAAATGGTAATATCAAATGGATACAGTAATGTTTCAATTTTATCACCACCTCCAGCATTTCTGAATTATCAGCAGCTCACGGGAACAGAGGGTTTCCTACAGTATAGCAGAGAAACTATTGGCAAAATGATTGATATCGCTGCGGAAGGCTTTTCACATGGCTCCCATTTGTCTTTGAGTTGAAAGCAGCGCTGACGTCAAAGAGGTGCTGCTCGCTCGCTGATAGTTACTGTTCTGTATTCCTCTTCATCTTCCTCTACATTGTTTTACTATCAACTGCTGTCTGAGCCACCAGTTAGGATGTGTGCCGATGAAAGCGCCCGCCCACTGCCAGCCTGCCAGCACTGCTGATCAGTATGTCATTTCATTCAGAAGAAATGAAAGTTAAAAAGGTGTACATATAGACATTGCAGCTTGTGCATGTGTTAAAAAGGATTGAATATGGAATCTAACTTTAAAAGTGTGACTGAACTAAATGGCTGAAAAAGGCACATCGTTTATTGTTGATAACACATACAAGTCCGGTTGTGTCTTTTCTCTGAGGGGGAGAAGGGACATGTCAACATATATTTTCTTGTTTTTATATTTGTTTGGCAACCAGTGACTTTATTGTAGAGACAGAATTGAAAGGGTTTTGGCCTGATTACGCCTGAACTACACATATTAAATACTTTAAAATCTTCCCAAATTAAAATCCAAACAGGTTCTCTTTTACACAAATAGAACACAAACACCACAATTTACAGCAATTACATTCTGGCCATATTTCATACTCTCTGGGGAGGACATGAGCAGCTCACCTGGCACTTCATTTTTTTTCTCCTGGTACACGGTGCAGGTGAAGGCATATTTGAGGGCAATGGCAGCAAAGAACATCTCAATGCAGATGATGAAGTTCTGCCACCCTGCTGCCACGGTGCCCGCGCCGACCTCATGTCCATCGATGAAGAGAGCGTTGGGAATGACGCCCCAGCGCTCCAGGATGGCGAGGACCATTCCTACAAAGCAGCAACACTTTCATCAGCAATTTATACTTGTTATGTTCCGGGTTCTGATACCAACAAAGTAGAGGGGTGAGCTTACCTTGCCAGAATGACAAGAAGATGACAGATTTGATGGTGAGGAACTTCAGCACCGGTTCGAACGGCCTGAGCAGGTCACTTGTTGCGAAAAAGAAGATGAAGAGGGCGTAGAGAGACAGGCTGACGGAGAAGTTGTAGATGATTGTGATATACAGGTATCCTCCATTTATGCTGCAAAGACACAAAGAGTGTTAAAAGACACAATGATACATTTGGTACATTTACAACAAGATGACATTGTTCCATCTGTGATCATATGGAAAGCCTGCTCACAGCAAATCTCCTATGTTTTTTGACAGCGATGATTTATTCATATCTTGAATCCATTTATTACTTTTCTGTCAGCCTAAATTTGACGACATTTCCAGCCATATTGCAAGAACAGCTGGGAATGGAGCCTGCTGTGTTCCCTTCTTTAAAAGAGTCAACAAAGCCTGTGTGCCCATGTCCTCCTTATTTCAGAATGCATTTGATAAACAGGCAGACTCTTTATTTCAAAGTCAGTCCACCTTTCTCCCTTCTTTGCATTCAAGAGAGCCTCTCGGAGGCCTCAGCTGTGACTACACTAATTACTCCCACCCAGTATAGAGCGCATGGTTGGCTGAGAGCGTATAAGTAAACAATCTGTGAATCATCATGGTCTTGCAACAGAGCTTAGAGAAAGACACGGAAAAGAGACACTTCTGCTTGCTAATTTTGCTGTTGAAGTATATTGAGAAATAAGGAGGACAGGTTTAATCATGTCTATCTTTTAGCTCAACAATAAGAGGGTAATGATAGAAAGCTGATTGGAAATGTCTGTCTCGAGCCCTTGTTGAACTCTCTGCTTTTTCTGAGTACTTTCAAAATGGTTGTCACAGCTGAATCCTTAGAATGAAACGGCGCTGAGAGGCTGCGAATAGCACCTGAAATAAGTCTGAATAAGGAAATAACGGGCTGCAGATTTGAAAGCTTTTGATTGCACATTAAAGACACATTTGTTACATGTATTACCCTCTCCACATTCTGTTAAGACCCTTTATTGGCTCATCTGGTGGGACTGGAAACGCTCTAAAATTATGTTTATCTGCAATTTCCCCCCGTCTTTGTATCCCATCCAAAGTATGAGATTAAACAACACATCTCTTATAATACTGTGATCCACTGAGCAGCACAACATCAGAATTAAGGGTCTTCATTCCAGGACACTTATTGCATTTGGGGAAAACTTATGAAGAAGTATAAATTCTTTAGTTCAAAATACATTTATAAAAACTTGAATTATTGGCAATACCAACAAATCCCAAATGCTTTTGATAAGGATTAGGAGGGGACACAGCTGGGAAGACACTCTCACAGGACAGTTCAAACCCTGCTGCACTTACCGTATGAAATGAAACCATTTTGTCTCAACATCTTCACTGTGCCTACTGTGACGCCGTGCAATAATGATCTCCATTTGCAAACCATTTCCATGTGCACATGAATAGTATACAAGCCTGCTGGCAAGTACATGGTATGTGTAAGGTACATAAAGAATGAAAAATGGAAAGAGAGGCGCTTGCTTACTTAAAATCTCCATCGTGGTATTTGCCATAAGCCTGCAGAACGATGGTGATGACGGCCATGATGGGTTTGACAACGCAGAACTGGAGAGTCGCCTGGAGAACACATTAGAATCAGAGTGAGAACCAAAACAAACAAGGATGCCAGGAAAGTGTAAGAGGATGAGGAAGGATGTCAGAATATTTTTGTACATTGAATTAGCTGTAAAACTCACAGGCAACAAGCATAGCTCATAGATATATATTGTTTCTTTAATGCATACAAAAACAAAGTGTAAAAACTTCAATTTGGTGTTTCACAGTTTCTTTGCCGGGAACAATCTTGTGCATAATTCTTCATAAAAGAGAAAATTAGGTTTTTAAGATTTGGTTTTTAGTGCAGGATAAACCAACAAAAATATACCAGGTGATAATTGATCTTTCGAGGAGCTGGAAGATGGATTCTGGACAGAGCGTGGCTAGTCATTTCTCCGCAGTTTCCTTTCCTGTCTTTGTGCTAAACTAAGCTAAGCTAACTGTCTGCTGGCAGTAGCCTTACATTCAACGGGGAGAAAATAAGTGGTATCAATAATCCAAACAACAAAGCAAATTGGCATATAACTGATGACATAATAAATGAAGACAAATTACCTTTGAAAAATAGCAAATACAAAAATACAATGCATGCTTTGTTCGACTTGTTTTCCATTCAGGTCCAGAAAGCAAACCGTCTGACACTGATGTCTTCATGCTGATAGCGACTGGCTGGAGAATGCAGTGCAGGTGTAGACCTGCATACAATATAAGACTGGAGGACAGGTGTCCTCTTTGTTGTGTATTGAAGCCTGAACCAACCAATTTGACAGAGGCTGCTCTAAACTCCCATCAGTGCTGCAGCAATTGAAAGCAACAAACCAGCAGTGTTCAACTTGATAAGCCAGGGGGGGGGGCTTTTTAGAAGGGCCAGAGTGGGTGGTGGGCTTGACAGGATGACATCAATAATCATTTAGATTACTGATTTGCTTTGAGAATATTCAGAATGACAGTGTGGCACTAGAACAGGGGTGGGGAACCTTTTTCCTCTCAAGGGCCATTTCAATGTTTTCAACATCCTCCGAGGGCCGTACAAATGATTGACCTCTGCTTAATTATTTTTAAATCACAGCTCATTCATTTCACCTTTCTTTCATTCTGTGCAAAGAAAAAGCAACCTTTTAATCCAGATATCTTACCATGACTCGCACATGCATTCACGTGCACGGTTGTGGCATGACCACCAAAACAGAAAGATATGGACACAAGATGTGTGCATATGTATTTAGTTTCCGAAGATTTTTGCACTTTGAGAGCAACATGAAGAGATCTATGGATACATCTCTCAGCACCCAGATGAAACAGAACTGGAAGCAGATTTATTTTTCTTTATGGATATTTTACAAATCACTCCCCTTTCAAACTGTATTCTTGTTTATTAATAACAACTTTTTGTTACTGTCATATAGTATTTTATACCTGTTTTACTACTTTATTCTCTTATTTTTTGATAACTATAATGATCATTTAAAGATGTGCCTTTACCTCAAAGCTTCTTATATTTGTTAGCATAGTTAGCTAACCAGATGCTAATAACAACAAAGTTATTGACATTATGATCAGTATGACAGATGAGCAGATCGCCACTGGGCTTTCAACTAAAGACACAGCCACGCAGAAACTGCGGCATGTGTCAGGCTCCTTATCGGTACTGCAATTTTTGGAAGTGCAGGAGCGGAGCTGCGTTCTGGTGCTCTCCGTCAGAATTGCATCCCTGTCAGACGAGACATATCACGTGATGACACGTTAGGCTTGTGTTGTGTTCAAGGATCCCGACCTTGGCCAGGAAAAACAGGCACTCGCTTGTTTAATTTTTTTGCGGTCTAGATTTCTTTCATTTTTTTCTTTTTTGCGTGTGTTTATAAATTACCTCGAGGGCCGTACCAAATTCTCTCGCGGGCCGTATACGGCCCGGGGGCCGCAGGTTCCCCACCCCTGCACTAGAACATAGGGAAAGCAAACACTGTCGGCACTAAAAGCGTCAAAGCAAATCCTTTAGCATACCTCCTGCCATGCTTAAGATTCAGAACACAACACACGTTAATAATGCTCGTGCCATGGTTTCTGCTCAGATGATTTTTTTTTTTAGAAACTAGCACCCATGCATACAGACTCTAAATGATACACTTTAATACAGAGCTACATGTGTGTCAGTGTTAAATGTAAGATAAGAGCACATGTTAAAACATTCTACATACGTGGATACCATTTCTAATGTGAATTTAGGAAACCGTGCCCATCTGTTATACTCACGACATTTGACATGTTTCTGTAAGCAACCTGCCTGCGTTTTCTATTACATTACTTGATACTGTCTTGTGGAGATGTCACAGCTTGAAACGACCCCGAAGCATTCTCTTTCAGCAATAATTTTTTGATCACAACAGTTCCCTGCAGTAGTTCACGGATGGCAGCTATCGAAGGAACTCGTTTTTAAATTTCTCCTGAGTCTCATTTCACCGAAGCACCTCTCTACCTCGTGTATTTCAATACAGATGCTCCATTCGTTCCTTCTAAATTGATAACTTTAATTACCAAATCGATGTTTCGGACTATAAAGCCATTGTTTTATTGTCATGTTGTCTCACCCTTTTCTCCATGCATCTGTGGTGCTGTATTCTCTTGGATATTTAATTTGTTCAAGGCAACTCTCAGAGGCTTTTCTGATAAAACCTCTGCCTGACACTAGGGCTGCATAACTAATCAAATATGAATTGCAATCATGATTTAGGTCAGTTAAATGAACGTGAGTGACTGCAATGGTTTCCTTTGTTGGCAACTGTCACAACACCTAATTTCCCCTGGGGATTATTAAAGCATTTTGGGTCGATTGATTGAATATTGACGTTTAAAATACGTGCTAAAGGAGTAATATTGAACAAAAATCAGATGGGCAAAACTAAATATTGACTACATTTAGATGAAGAGGAACTTTTTTTTGTATCAACTGCTTGTGTTTTTTGCTGCTGTTCTTCCATTTAAGGAGAAAAAAATCCAACTAACTTTAATACAAACACCACGGATTAGTGATTACATGTGGGCAGGGAAAGTTTGTAGGAAAAAGACATGTATCAAGGATATTGTGCTTGCGTAAAGCCATGAGTTGAACAGCATTGACATTTGTCAGATAAAAGTCTATTATTTTTTTACCACACTTTCCCATTGTACTTTAACAGCTCAACAGATGCCTAGGGTCCAAATAGTTCAATTGTTGCCAGTTTCAGCTAAATAAGACCCTAAAGTGTCCGACAATATGATAATGGACTCAAACTGAAGGAACAAAAACAGTTTGGAATGCAAGAGCAGCTTATCCTCTAACCTTATCTCCAAGAACCACAATTACTCGAGGCAGCTTTTCCATATCAGTGATTAATTTGTCACCCGCCTTTAAATCGCACACTAAAGCGTCTCCAAGTTGTGCAAAGAATTTCAATGTTTACCCCCACCTCCCCCAAAATGGATCAAAGCCTTTTAAGAATAGTGCTCTGTGAGGATGCCATGTGAAACTTTTCGTTTTTGACTTTGAGGTTTTCACTCAAAGACAACCACAAGATGTGTTTCCCAAGTGTATGATCAATACAACTGATCGAGAAGTCCAGTAAAGAATACATTAGAATGTCCCAAAGCAGTTTCATTACTTTGAATCCAGTGAGTCAGTTGCTCCGAGGGAGTTGACCTGCTTAACAGAGTTTAATATTTTCTGTTCAATATATTGATTTCTGACATTTTCGTTCATGAATGTTAATGAGGTTGACCCATTTTGAAGGATCGGAATAAATTATTGCTAAGACCTGGAGTCCAACACTTTCATTGCACCAACACCCAATGAATGGACTCTGATGATCTTTAATTGTTTTTAAGAGTTTCATCACGGCCCCGGCTGTCAACATGTCCTTGGGCAAGAACTTAAAGGGGCCCTATGATGCTCATCTTCAGGTTCATATTTGTGTTTTGGGCCTCCACTGTGAGATGTTTACATTCATGTTCAAAAAGCTCTTTATTTTGCTGCAGCACCTCTTTTCACCCTCCGTCTGAAACCAGAGCCCAGTCTACTCTGGTTAGCTTGCCAGCTCTGTTATGATTGGTCAATAGCTTAGAGATATCCTGCCCCTACCCCATCACGTACAATATGTTGGAGCGCTAACCAATAGAAGCACAAGTGTTATGTAGTGATGTCACTCTGTCGCACAAGTAAACAAAAGTCCAATGGATGCATTCAGGCAGGGGGGGGGGGGGGCAGAAAATCCCTCTGGAGGGAACTTTGGGATTTTAGCCTTTACAGACCATACATGCACACAAACCAATATAACACACAACAGGAAAGGGAAAACCCAAAAAAGCATAATTGGGCCCCTTTATCCCCAAGTTGCCTTCGATTGGATGGCCAACAGTATGTAAATGTTTACTTCCTTGAGCAGGTGGCACATTAGATGGCAGGCTCTGCCTCTTTATGATGGGTGTTAATGGGTAAATGCTGACTTGTATACAGCATATAAAAGTGCTTTGAAGGGTCATAAAGACTGAAAAAACGCTATATAAATGCAGTCCATTTACCATTCAGATGTCACCATCTTGCATGCTTTAGTTGCAAAACACTTCACGTAGGATTACTGTGAAAGCCCATTGAGTGTTTATCAATTTCTACAAAATAAAAAAAACCTCCCTATCATCATGTGTTTTGTTTTCAAGACATAACTCATAGTTTCAGTTTTGATCAGCATTAGACTGAGAGCCTGTGCAGCAACCCAAGACACAGAGAGAGCTCTGCTGACAGCTCATATCGTCTTTGCCGTTTATCATCAAACTGTGGTCAATTGCTTTTGTTTCCTTTTTTACACCAGTTGACGTTATCCTCTGAAAAGCTCACAGCCAATTATATCAGCTGTCATTTCAAGGTAGTCAGAAGATCTGGGCAGAGTAGTTGTCTTTTTTCAATGTTTGCAAACTATTTCTGTGGTTTTAGGAACACTCTATAGATAAGGTGAAGATGAAATCTCACCTGTTTGCAGAATCTCAAAAAGCCGATGGAGTAGCTCATTCCACCGAGGCAGCAGGTACCATACAGACAACTGGACCTGGGAACACAACAGCAAACAATGAGCTATTTAGTGATGACAACACAAACACTAAATACTTAGCATGTGATAAAAGAAGCAAGCTAAACTAAAGTGTTCGGAGTAAAATAGGAACAAATACAACAGCCATACAATAAACAACAGCTGGTTAAATGTTCAGGTTTTTTTTTACATTATAGCTTATAACCAATGATTGACAAGTCAATCAATCAACGATGATTAATCGATGACCCTTTTTTCAATCAATGAAACGCCTGAGTCCAAAAAAAGAAAAGACATTTGCTACGTCCAGCTTCTCAACCGTCTTGAGGATTTGTGGTCCTTTTTTCGGTTTATGTAACTGCCAACTGATTTTTGACTGTCTGACTGACAATGCAGGAACATTTCAAAATGTCACCTCGGGCTCAGAGGAACTATGATGGGTAATTTTTAGTATCAAGAAAGTTCATTGGCAAATCAATCAATAATGCAAATTGTTTGTTTCTGCCCTAGTTGACATTACTGCTTAACTGGGATGTATTTTGGCCAACATATAATGTATAGCGTAAAACTTTTAAACGGTTTTGTAAAATAATTGACCCAGCTGAGACTATATTGTTGATGCAAATCTGCCTACCAGACAAAACCCAAATGGGAGTTATTCGTAGCCTAAAAAGAATCATGTAAACCTAAGCCGCCAACACCATAATGTGTGCAGGTATTGCACATATAATACATTTGAAAAATCTAATTTACACAAATTGTCAATAAAATAACACTTGTACAATAGCTCAGGCAGTAATGTGAGACAGTGGATTTGAAGACTTCATGGTATTAAGGTGTCTTTAATAAATACATACATTAGTACTGGCCTAATCAACAACAACAACAAACAGACTGGTCTGACAATACTGAGGATCGGGACACAAAAAGGTAGATTTGACTTTTACTTGAAGAACCTCTAGTTTCAGTGAAAGTAGTAATTAAATATTTTTGTATTTTGTATTATTGCTCTTAGTCAGCAGTTTCGGGTTAAGGTGGCAGTTTTGGGTTAAGGTGGCAGTTTTGGGGCTGGGGCGAATAACATAAGTAAACTGGTGAGGAAACTGGCTTTACTGTAGGAGTGAGCCTTGAGGGAGCAGACAGGAAGATTAGGTCTAATCTGAGCCTCGCCCGGGCCACTTCCTGCATGAGCAGCACGTCTGCGTCGCAGAACCCGTTCTATTTTTGCTTGCCGTTCACAGCATAAACCGTCGATAACATTTTCATTTGACAGTATTTTCTTTACTTAACACTTGTAGAAGTTGTGAAAAATATAGGCAAACAACTTCTATCTTACTGTGTTAGTGTGAAGGCAAAACGTTGCTTGTGTTTAATCAGTCATGAAGTAGTGGTACACACTTCCTTTTTAAAAACACATTTCCTTAGTGATTATCTGTAGATGTAATCCATTCGTTTGTCAACAAGGTTTTTATTCTGAAATATTAGCATTACACAGTATTGTAGAAAATGCAGTCACTGACATGCAGAGTTCCATTAATGAATAGGAGTACCGGCTTTTATTTTTGAATGAATTTATATTATTTACAAATGAACACACACTACTTAACAGGCACACTATATGTAGAAGTGGCAGCAGAAGCGCCGCTGCAGAGACGCTGGGAACAGAGCGCAGGTCAGCGGAGGCAGTTTGGCCCGGGCGTAATGTCTACGCGTCTTATTTCAACTCATCTGTCTTCTTCTTCTTTGGAGATAAGCTACTAATCAAACTAAACAATCAAATGTATCGTCATCACTTGCAAATGAGAGCATAGATAATCAGTCAAAGTGAATTTGAGAAACAAATTGCTTGCCTACAGAGCAAGGCAAGGCAAGTTTATTTATATAGCACCTTTCAACACAAGGCAATTCAAAGTGCTTTACAAAAAACGAAAGACATTTAAAATCAGTAATAAAATAAACATTAAAAGAAAAAATACATGGATAAAAGTTACAGTGCAGTTTAAGATGGGAATAGTTCAATTCAAAAGGAGCGGCAAAAAGAAAAGTCTTCAGCCTGGATTTAAAAGTAATCAGAGTTGCAGCGGACCTGCAGGTTTCTGGGAGTTTGTTCCAGATATTTGGAGCATAATAACTGAACGCTGCTTCTCCATGTTTAGTTCTGACTCTGGGGACAGAAAGCTGACCAGTCCCTGAAGACCTGAGAGATCTGGATGGTTCATAGTTTAGCAGGAGGTCAGTAATGTATTTTGGGCCTAAACCATTCAATGCTTTATAAACCAGCAGCAGTATTTTGAAATCTATTCTACATTAGAGGAATATTTTTCAAGTTTGTAATACTCTTATCAACATATGAGTGGACAAATATGCTTTATGCAAATGTTTATTATCATTTGAACAATGACAAATATTCTCATGAATATTAAACACAACAACCTCTGAACATTACAAATATTCGCCTCAATTCAACCTGGAACCTCTCATACAATATAAAGTGTGCGCGCGCGCGTGTGTGTGTGTGTGTGTGTGTGTGTGTGTGTGTGTGTGTGTGTGTGTGTGTGTGTGTGTGTGTGTGTGTGTGTGTGTGTGTGATGGATCGTTGGAGCTATGTGCAGCTCAAGGCATATGCTCGAACGGGAGCTGCCTGGACGCTGCAATCATGTTGCACTATCCGTGCTGAGTGTGCTGATTTTTCGTACAATGCCCCACTGTCTGGCTTCCTGCATAAAGTCAAGTGCTCGGTGCAGTTGTCGGCGAAATGTCGCTCCTCTGTTTTCATTTAAACAGCTCCTTATATCCGTTAGCGCAGCTAGCTAGCACCAGATGCTAACAACAACAATGCACGTAAGGTCTCTCGCTCGCTCGGGCCACACATACACACACCCTCCCGGTCCTCCCGATGGCCAGTCGGTGAGCATGGAAGTGTGGTCTGCCGCAAGCGGGCAGCAGGAGCGGGGCTGTCAGCATCAGCTTGTAGATGGTATTTTAAACTCGATGCGCTCTGAAACTACGGGGCGGCCGAGGACAAAAAATACACATGCGTTAATCGCGTTAAAATAATTAGTGGCGTTAATTTTTTTTTGCTATTAACGCGTTAACTTGACAGCCCTAGATTTTATTAATCTGCCATGGGGCGGATTAAAACCTACTTAACTTTATGAAGCTGCAATATCATCCACAATATTGGATGTTATAGGAAATCCTAAGGGACGTGCAACATGGAGGCAGTAAAGTCTCAAACAAGCCGTTGAATTTATGCCTCGTCTCCAGTTGCTGGTGTTGAGCTATGCCGCAATTTATCAAGGCCTTATTACCAGTGTTGGGTGTAACGCGTTACAAAAGTAACGGAGTTACAGTAATATATTACTTTTTGCTGTAACGAAGTAATGTAACGCATTACTAATGAAATGTGGGTAATATATTACCCGTTACAATGCTCAGTAACGCAGTTACAACACATTTTAACCCGAAATTAAATGGTGTTTTGTTTTTTAACAATGTACTAACATAGCGAGACATTCCGACACCAGACAAATTGTGCGGGTAGATTAGTAAACCTGGTGTTTACCCTTCAGGCTTCGCGCCGGGATCTTCGGGGCAGTTGAATGTTATTCACCCGCTATTCAAAAAAGAGAACGGAGCGAAAAATACTAACAACAAATTGTGTCAGGTGCGCGTGACCTGCTCCGCTGCGCGTGCATCATTTCCAAAGTGCTTCCACAGCAGTGACACACATCTGTGGATAATCATTTATACGAAAATGGTTAAAGCAACCATCACTAAACGCCAGCAACACTGCATCTACTGCAGGCCGTAGCAACAGGTCAGATGGGAACATCACGTGACCCTCCGTTGTGGACACGAGCTTACTCCCGCCTGACTCGCCGCCCTCAACCCCGGAGCAGCAGTCTTCATCGCCCGAAACACCGCCGCCCCTCTGCGGCCCGCAGGTGCCAGCCAGGATACCACGGCAAAACAGAGCCTGCCCAGGTATATCTAAACAAGTACCCGCCTGTACAGTGGGGTTAGGTGGTCATTTTGCAGCTCGTGGTATACAAATAGACAAGGGCTAGAATATGTGAAAATAGTGCCATATTCTGCCCTGCCTGTAGAAATGTTGGGTCACAAATAATGCATACAATAGCACAGATGCCTTCACCACGAATGGCTCAAGCTTATCAACGAGCTAATGTTGCAGCTGAAATGATCTCCAGGTCACAAAGTCAACCTCACGTGATGATGATGTGATACCAGTTTTCAAGCACAGTAAATATTCTCTTCCCAGAATATATGATGGGACCAAGGTGATGATTTAGTAGGCTACATGGTTTTAATAATACTTTTGCTTTTCAATGTTTGCCATTTCAAACCATGAGCTGGTTCAAATAATATTTGCCTTGATTTACAATATGTATCATTTGTTTTATCGGTACAGTTTTGAAGCTTTTGTGCTTTTCTTTGCCATAGTCCACTTTGGACTGTATGAGATATTTCAGGATATATATTTCACTTTTAACTCACTTGAAATGTTGTCTCACTTGCTTGGTTTCAAAACATAACAAATGCCAAAATACTGTTCATTGAGGCCATCAATGCTATTTCTCATTGCTGTTGCCGGCCACTATTGCTCATGTAAACCTACTACTGCTGCGCCCCCTGTGATCTCAGATTCACCCTGAGTCATTTTGTTCTGGAGCCGGGCCTGTACACGGCCATATACTAAACACACTACAGAGCCCATTCCGTGTCCTGTCAGTGTTTACTTCCTCTCTGCCTTATTCTGGTGATTTATCTGACGTCCAGCGCTCCGTCTTTTAACCTCTTTTCCTTTCTCTTTCTTGATCCTCCTTAGCAACCTTCATTATAGTCCTTGACAGTGGTCTGTACTGCTGTATTAACAACGTGTCACATGTTAAGAAGTTACAATCAGAATGGAGTATTCAACTAAGCCGTGTAATACAAGGTGTTAGTAGCCTTAAGGGCCTCCACAGTTGTTATGCTATACTACATCGCCTTTCACTGGATGTATAATGAGCTGCACTAAATTACATTTCAGCATTTAAAATACCTAGCCATTCTTTTGCGGTTATTTTGGTGAAAGTAACTAGAAAAGTAACTAAAGTAGTGTAACTCATTACATTTCAGAGACAGTAATTTTGTAATGTAACTTATTACTTTCAAAAGAGAGTAATAAGTAATTATGTAATATATTACATTTTCGAAGTAACTTGCCCAAGTAAGGGATAATGTGCTGCGACGCGGTCATTATGGGGAAAAGAACACCGACAGGCTGATCAGGAGCCCGACGCGAAGCGGAGGGATCTAGATCGGCATGAAGGTGAGCAAAAGCAAACTGCATGCAGTTTGCAGTTTGCTTTTGGAACTGGGACAAGAAAAACTGCGGAGAAGTAACGGGGCAGAAACCCTCCTTTTTACGCAGCGGTCCAGACATAGACATCAAACGGCGACACATATTCACTTGCCAGTTACTTTGTCATTAGGGCAGGGATATCTAGATACTTTCCAATGTTTGACATCATGAATTGTGCTACTTTTAAAGCAAGGAGCGATGTTTTCAAATCTGTAATCAAAAAGCTCCTCAAAAACGCAAGCAGGTCCTACCGTTGGCTTTTCAAACTGACAAGAGACGCTCTAACTGTTTTTCAAATGTAACAGTTTGAAAAGCAAGCAAACTGTCTGATTGTCTTTAGTTTTCCGCTGGCGTGTGATAGCAACATGGAGGATTTTAACATTGATTTTAATATATTTGGAGAGCACAGTAATTTGGAGTAATGGTTAGTGGCTGATGAGTCCCCAGTGAAGAAAAGAAAAAGACAAGAGGGACAAGAAAACAGCGGAGAAGTAACGGGCAGAAACCCTCCTTTTTACGCAGCGGTCCAGACATATACATCAAACGGCAAAACATACAGTGTGCAGTTACTTTGGCATCAGGGCAGGGATATCGAGATACTTTCCAAGGTTTGACATCATGAATTGTGCTACTTTTAAAGCAAGCAGCGATGTTTTCAAATCTGTAATCAGAAAGCTCCTCAAAAACGCTATCGAAGCAGTTCCTGCCGTTGCTCCGTTAGTTCAAACAGTAACAACGAACTATTTTCTTCGCGGATGCATGTCAATTTAAATCAATACATACAACTATTTTTTAAATCAATAAAATCATTTTCTAAATCCATAAAAGCACTTCAATTAATATTGGGAGTCATAACGTTACTTTGTTGAGAATGTGGCCATGTAATAAGCGGGATAATGTGCAGCGACTTGGTCATTATGGGGAAAAGAACACCTTCATGCCGATCTAGATCCCTCCGCGTCGCAGCACATTATCCCTTACTTACATTAGTGTCTCCACTGTCTTAAGGACCTGGAAAAGAGCAGCTGCCCGGTGGCTGAGTCAGCCATAAAACACAGCCTGTCTCAAAAGCTCTGAGATAAGGGATAAGTGGCCAGTGATGTACCTGAACGCGTTCAATGAACGAGTTCATATTTTGGGCGAACGTGAACTGAACGTACTGTATTTCCGCTAGATGAACGTAATTGAGAACGCGTTCATTCTCAGCGCTGTATAACGGCGTTCAAAAGTGCGTTCATTCTCAGCACTGTATTATAACGGCGTTCAAAAGTGTGCTAGATTTCATATGCCTTTCAGCCGAAAACCCAGTTAAAACACACAGTAAACAGGCTTCAAAATAATGCCAGACCTTGACGCTGAGACACTGTCCGAATATCTAACTGAACAACTCGGCCGTGATGTTAACTGTCACCGTATTGACACTGCGAGCAGCAGATATAGCTCGTTTAAAGTGTGTGCTGAGTGCAATGAAGTTGCGGAGATGTTTAACCCAGAACTCTGGCCTGAAGGCTCAGTTGTGAGGCGATACTATGAACCACGTAAAGCGGAGGTGATAGGGGCTAGCAGAGCTAGACCTTTTGCTGGTGCGAGGGTACTGAATGGGGCTACGGCTGAGCTGCTTAGCTAAAGGTTATGCGGGTTGGATCATTTAACTGTCGCGGGCTGCGCCTGGGCAACAGCGCTGCTGATAGGATCCGACGTGTAGTGGTGGACAACTTGCTACAAAAATGTGACATTTTATGCTTGCAAGAAACTTTCTTACCTAAGCAGGACTTGGGAAAGTTGAACTCTCTTAATGACAATTTTCACGGGGCTGGTGAGTCCACTACGGACCTATCTCTGGGAATAGTGAGAGGAAGGATAGCAGGGGGCGTGGCTATCCTGTGGCACAAAAAGCTGGACGCTGTCATTAATGTCATCAGGCTTGAAGTTGACTGGTGTATTGCTGTACAGATCAAAATGAATAACAAGGAGTTTAGCATTCTCAATGTATATACACCATATGAGTCACAGCATAATGAAGATGAATACCTGAACAGACTTGCTTTTATACATTCTTTTATTGTTGATAATCATTCCTCCAGTGTTTATGTAGTGGGTGATATGAATGCTGACATATCAGACAAAAGGTCCTTGTTTGCTAAGCATATGCTACAGTTTTGTGATGATAACAATCTTATATTATCAAGCCAAATACTTCTGCCTACAGATAGCTATTCATATATAAGCGAGGCCTGGCATACAACTTCATGGCTTGACCATTGCATAAGCACCGCTAATGCCCATGACATTGTAAGATCAATTGAGATTGTGTATGAGGCATCAATGTCAGATCACATTCCTTTTATAATGTCACTAGATTGTGATAGTCTCCCTGAGATGTCTCAGGAGGCTAAACATGCCTGTACCACTAAAGTGGACTGGTCCAAGCTCACAAATGAGGATAGGCTATTGTACTATGGGAGAACTGATGTCCTATTAAGTGATGTATATCTACCCAAAGTGGCAACTCTGTGTGTTGATGTGGGTTGTAATGAAAGCTCTCACCGTGAAGACCTCTGTAACATGTATGATTGTATTGTGGGAGCTGTATGGGAGGCCAGTATACCGTGCTGTACCTACTCTAGGAAGAGACACAACGTCAAGCCAGGGTGGAATACACATGTGGCTGATCAATACGCTGAAGCCAAGAATGCTTTTGGGGCCTGGGTCCAGGCAGGAAGGCCCAGAGAGGGGCCTGTCCTGGATCTCAAAAAGCGTACACATGCTAGATATAAATATGCAGTTCGTTATGTCAACAAACACACAGAAACATTGAGAGCGGACTCGATGGCTGAAAAGCTCCTTCATAATGATGTGACTGGCTTCTGGAAGGAGGTGAGAGCTCTGAACAGGGCCAGTACGTCATTACCGTGTACCATAGAGGGAGTATCTGGAGCCGATAACATAGCTGAGATGTGGAGGCAACATTACTCTACTATACTTAATTGTGTTAAAAGTGACCCCTACAAAGTTGGTAGTGTTGTGAAAAGTGACACAGTGGGAATCACAGCTAAAGAGGTTTATCGAGCAATTGAACAGCTAGCTGATAACAAAGCATGCGGCTCTGACCGAATCACTGCAGAGCACCTTAAACTGGCAAGCCCGAAGGTTGCAGTTCTTCTTGCCATTTGTTTTACCGGCCTCATGACTCATGGTATGTTGCCAGACTCCATGTTGACGGTTACCTTGGTCCCTGTCATTAAGGACAAAGCGGGCAAGGTAGGGAGCTTGGATAACTATAGACCAATTGCTCTGGCCAGTGTGTTATCCAAAGTCCTGGAAAGAATTTTGTTGGATAGACTATGTTCTTATTTATGTACCTCAGATAACCAGTTTGGCTTCAAGGCTAAGCATGGTACTGAGCTATGCATCTATGCTTTGAAGGAAATGGTAGAAACATATAGAAGACAGAATTCCACTGTTCTGATTGGTTTCATTGATGCCTCGAAGGCTTTTGACCGAGTTAACCATCATAAACTGTTTTTAAAATTGAGACAAAGAGGTGTGCCTAACAGTATAATTAGGATCCTGGCTTATTGGTATGCCAACCAGAGCATGCGGATCAAATGGGGGAATGCAGTCTCGGCGCCATTTGGTGTTGGTAATGGAGTCCGCCAGGGGGGGCTCCTCTCACCGAGCCTTTTTAATATCTATATGAATGATCTATCGGATGATTTAAGTGTCTGTAAAACAGGGTGTGTGATTGGTAATGTGATTGTAAACCATCTTATGTATGCCGATGATCTGGCAATTGTTTCTCCTAGCAGTGCTGGTTTTCAACAGTTGCTAAATGTTTGTTCTGATTACGGAGTCAAATTTGACGTTAAATACAATGCTAAGAAGAGCGCTGTAATGATCTGTAGAGCAACAGGGGATAAGAACCTTTGTTTTCCAACATTCTATCTGTCAGGACAGGTGCTGTCTGTTTGCTGTAACACGAAGTATCTGGGACACATCATCACAGATGAAATGGCTGATGATGATGACATGTATAGACAGCGGCGTGTCTTATATATACAAGCCAACATGTTGGCTAGAAAATTCTCTTGGTGTTCAGATAAGGTTAAGGTGAACCTCTTTAGAGCGTATTGCACTCCTCTCTATACTGCCCCCTTGTGGGTCAAGTATAAGAAGGCGAGCCTCCGGAAGCTCCAGGTTGCATATAATGACTGTTTGCGTATACTGCTTAGAAAACCAAGGTGGTGCAGTGCAAGTGAAATGTTCTGTAATGCACGAGTCAACACGTTCCATGCTCTTTTGAGAGGTCTGATGTACAAATTCATCTGTCGATTGAATGTTTCTCATAACTCTGTCATTATGCTGCTTTCAAATCCGTGTCTCAGTGCTGTACGATACCAGTCACCTCTGTGGAAACATTGGTATGGCTGCCTTTTTTTAGTTTGTATTTGAGTGTTGTATGTTTTGTAATAATGGACCAAGAGTCTCTTTAAATAAAGATGATGATGATGATGATGATGAATGCGGAAAACCACCCAATCTGGCAACAGCAAGCTGCCTGTGACGCGTACGCGCCTGTCACCCCTTGCTGTCGCACTAAAATATAAATATACTAAATAATATATCAGACTCCTCACAACAAACAATGTGGAACCGCGGAACCGGCGAGCATTGAATTAATGAATGAATTAGTATGGACGAAGCCGAGAGCAGCTGGAGCAGCACTCGCTCAGAGTGAGACTCTATGCGTCTGCGTATGAGCATTTAAAAGAGTTTTACGTTAAAGTCAGTACTGACTCAGACGGAAAAAATCAAACGTTTGCCTGTAAACTGTGTCCGCCCGGTTTGAAAAAGCAAGTCCGTACATCGACGACGTCGACAACAAACCTTAAACGGCACATTGAGAATAAGCACAAGACTAGCCTTTCACGGTATGTGTGAGTGGCGAATAAAAAAGAGAGCCAAAACAGATCCACTACCACCCAAATCCCATTAACATCGTACAGGAGACAAATAATAGCTCGCAGCAACGTATTGAAAAAATAACTATAAACTATAAATTAGTTCATTTTTGAAACCATGAACTTTAGTTCAACATTTTGAATTATGAACTATGAACTGAACTAGTTCATTTTAAAATGTGTGAACTGTGAACTGAACTAGTTCATGTAGAAAGTGAACTTTCCCAACACTGTAAGTGGCACAGATTAACAACGCACTTGTTTATTGCCTGCTCTTTCTATATGGTGTTCAAACTAAATGCTAATTCAAGGGCAGCAAGAAGCACTTTGCACCATTTGTGACTGTACAAGTGAGGTTAATTCATATTGTGGTTTGACCCAGTCAAGTTGAAGAGGAAGTGATACTTCTGTCAACTTGAAAAACATTTGAAACGTCACAGAAGTACCAAATTGAAGCAGTATGAGCTTGCATGCCTGAATGGAGAATTGGAATGAGAGCACTCACTGTATGGGCTTCCCTCGGATCTCTGACATGATTGCACTCTCTCCTCCCAGATACTCAAAGGACAGGCTCAGGAAATTGTAAATGACAAAAGCTGTAACAGAAAGAAAAGAGTCTTAAAACCCTGAACCACCCTGGACTGTAGAAACATTTCTCATCACCTTCAAGTATAAGCTTATTTGAAAAGGTCAAACCATTTTAGAGGAGAAAACTTCCACATGATCAAAAAATAATTAGTCCTACAGTTTGGAACAATAAATGTTTCCGTCCTTACAAGCTTCCAAGGGTTCTGTGTCTTGGAAATCCCTTCCTAATCCTTTGTTGCTATTTAAAGAGGGATTAAATGTAGCTAATGCAGATGGTGTCCAGTCAAGAGAAGGTTCATTATGTTATAGCCGGAGCTGCTGGTCCACTCTGCCTGCTTTCTGACGCGCTGCGCTATCAATCAGCCACAAAATTGGCCTGCAAACTGGAAACTAATCTCCTGAATAATGCATTTCCTACTTTTCTCAAATTACTTGTAATACATTTTGCAAGTGATTCACCTTTGCAATTGGTGAAGTGATTTCGTCTGAAAACGAACTTCCAATTAAAATACATGACAGTTGCAATGCAAAAAAAGGCATATTCAAAAGAACACTTTAGTTGTTTACTTCCAAACACTGAAACCAGTGCACTAAAAAGGATCCTCCTAAAATAACTCCACCTAGTAATTTAATACCTGCGACAATGAGGTCTACCTACATAAGAACAATGACTGCTGTGGAAACTAGTTTGGTCAGTTCCTCGTCTTTCCTGCCATGGCAGATATTTTAAAAAGGCAGAGTTGTTGTGATACTAACCTTCGTAGCAGTCTCGAATTGAATCAAAGTAGACATAATATTGGTCGTTAGTGATGAAAAGCAGGCTGAGCCAAGAATCAAAAGAATAAACTGGCACGATGAACAGGATGCGGATAATGTAGCGCTGCTCATTGGGGACACTGTAAGATCGGAGGTGTGTATAGATCTGAAATGAAAAACATAGCATATGAAAAACATTAGTAACAAGAAAATGAAAACTTGTGGAATATAGTTATGGATTAAACAACTCATTGTTGATCATGAAGTACGAGATACTTTAAAATAGAAAATAGTCTAAATTGTTGCACCTGTAGCCACCAATGTTTGGCCTTGACTCTGAAACACTTGATGTTTCAAGCACCAGAGAGCCCATGGCAAATTATCAACTATTTACCAGGATGATATTTATAGTCCTGTCCTTATAAAGATCTGTCACTATGAAACACGGCAGTATGTTGTACTATAATAGAGAGATCACGCAACTCTCATTTTAAAAGGGGCCATACTATGCTAATTTTAAGGTTTCATATTTGTATGTTGTGCCTCCACTGTGACATGTTGACATGCTCTAATGTTCAAAAAGAACCTCTTCCACACTCCGTCTGATACCAGAGCCCAGTCTGCTCCGATTGGTTATCTTGCCGGCTCTGTTGTGATTGGTCAACTGCTCCGAGATGTCCCGGCCCTTAGCCTAGCTTATCACATACAATGTTTTGGAGCGCTAGCCAATAGAAGCACGAGGGTTACATAGTGATGTCACTATGTGACAGAAGTAAACAAAGGACTACATTTTAGTTTCCGGCAGAGAAACTCCCTCTTGCAGGAACTCTGGGATTGTAGCTTTGCAGACCATTTACATGCACACAAACCTAAATAGCACACAGGAAAAGGAAAACCCAAAGAAGCACAATAGGGCCTCTTTAATGACCTTCCAAAACATTCCAGCTTCAACCCGACTGTTCACATTTACCGAATATTGTACAGCTTGAACTTCAAACACAGAAGCAGACAATATGATCAGTAAATATATATATTTTCACTGAGCTGATAAAAGGCCTTAACCTTTCCCCTATACGGCCTCCATACAAAGTAAAGTGGTACAGCTGACAGCATGTAACAGAATATGGCTGAATGATTATCATTCTTCCCAATGACCTTTAGTTTCATAGACAAGGCGTATTTTTTAAACATGCCAAAACTAAGACCCGATATGGCAGCTTAACAGATGAGCCACATCCAAATTATTCTTTTTGTTATCATTAAAGGAATGTTACTTTAAGTGTTGGCTTATCCAATCTGATCCCAAGAAACACAGCTCGTCATGATGTGGAGGTCAGTAGAGGGAGTTCAGTTTGCAACAGTGTAATTAAAGTTAAACTGCCTCTGAGTTAATGCGGGCAAATAGCTGCAGCTTGGCTAATCTCATTAATGTTACCAAATCAAAAGCCGAGCTGTCGCAACATAAGTGTGTGGGTGAACTGCCATAAACTAGAAGCGTCTCTGATTCAACAGACAATAGAGAATAGAAAAACATCAACACCTATAATATTGCACATTTAGTTCATCCTCAAATAAATGCAGTTGTGTCCGACTAATACTCACAGCTGCTCTTCAACTAAACACTCCGCATATTCAATTGGAAAATCTGTCAAATTCTTTTACCTGTATTATTTTTCATGTGCAGATGATTACAGTCGTAAAGAAAGAGCTCTTAAAATGTAGCGCCCATTACAGACTGAAGCATATCAGGGAATATAATTGAGAAGCACAGATCTCTGGCAATTGTTTTCTAGCAAACTGATGACTCTTCTTTGTTAAGACACCATTTAAAACAATTCTAACGAGACGTTGTTTTTTCATTTGAACAAGATGCTTATCATAAGCCGTTAGTTCACTAATTGAGCATGAGGGTCAAGCCAAGTAATAACACCATTCTCATTGCTGACTCATACCTTTGATGGGAAAGAAAACAAACGAAACATCGCTACCATATCCATGTGTCACCTCATCAAACTTCGAACCCATTACTGCAACAATTAGATCATTATTGGATGATTATATTGACAATTAACAAGTCTAACAATCAACCGATTTCATTTCTGTCTATCCAAACATCGATGAAACTGTTGCAGCTCTACAGTTCTTTATCTCATTTTTGGGCTAACTTTAATAGCTTTGATTAAAGAAGGGTAACATTCGTGGCTAGAAGATTTTAATTCTAAAAACCTCCATTTGTAGGATGAAGCTAAACAACAACCAGTGTGGGCATTCAGCTTGATTAAATGCCCGTTGGAGGGTGCACATTAAAGCCTGATTACTGCGAGGGTGGGGGTGTGATGCATTCGGCCATCTCTCCATGTGACGTGAAGCAGACTGTGGACTGATGTCCTCCATTTGCCCGCATGCCAGAAAATCCTTCGTCCTCCCTGAATCTATAGCTGCTGCTGACCTGACAGTAATGCATAGATGTATGCTGTTAAATAATAGCTTCAAGCACAAGTAAAGCTCAGACGTATTTCTGCCATAACAGTAGAGTCGGAGGAACCACGATTTGGAACACATAACCATCAGCAATAGTGAGTGTACGTATTGGCACCAGATGTGAGAGACGCAGCCATATAGCGCAGGATAAATTGAGTCTTCTGCTCTTAATCCCGAATGCTCCACGTTGCAAAGGGACCAATAAGCCCACGAAGAAAAGTGAGGAACACTACACTGACTACCAGCCCGAGAAGCATCGGAGACTTCAAAGCAAAGAGGATCTCAGGTCATTGTCTCTCGGTGTTTAGTATTCAGAACGTGAGTTGGGGAGTCTATAGCAATCCTCTAGAGCCTAGTCAGATGAAACGCCACCAGCATTGCAACACCAGTCCTGCAGACCATGTTATTCTTCCCCTCGTGACAGACGGGATGCATGTTGCCATCCTGCGCCATCTCCCTGCAGCACACTTGCTATTTCTTTGTTCAATTAAAATGTCTTGTAGCAAGTGTTTGGCCAAACAAGTACTATATTAAAAAGATAGAAACCAATTTGCGGGATATTGAGTCACAAATCCCTACACAGGCATTGTTTTCAGACTCACAATAACACGATGATGCTTTGCGAGGCTGCTATGACGATTATAAAAAAGGGAACAAAACAATAACAACTCTTCCTTTAACTACACAACAAACCAAAACAGTTAGTATTAAACATATGTTCACATAGATATGATGCCTAAGGATGTCCAATGGATGCATATTCAACACAAGGGTTATCGACTAAAACTGGGAACTATTACAGCTACTCAACATAACCACAGCAAACAATGTCATTGTTGTAAATGTTATCTCAATACCAAATCATTTCCCTGCTGATAATACACTGCACCCTACCGCATTCTCTCCGAATGATAAACCATAATGGTAAGCTATCATCTGTGCACAGTGGGTAACTCACGCTCACAAGAGGAAACACTCATTTACAGCAGCGTTGAAATTGTTTCTGGGCGAAGGTGGTCTTTGTTGAGCCATTTATTCTTCCAACCTTCCTTCCCCTTCACATGAAGACAGCTTGCTGAGGATTTATTGTCATTAAAATCAGGTAACATTTTTTAATTTGATGGTCACTGTCAACTTTAAAGTAAGAAAACCTCCCCACAATGCAGTGGGGCAGTGAATGGATAATACCTGCCTGGAATACTTTATGACTAGATAAGACGGTGGCAGTGTGAGTATGAAAATAACCGGTGTGATCTGCCGAGACACTGAATTTACAACATTGTTTTGTAAGGTAGTATAACAAGCCTTTCTGGATATAATAAGTTGTTTCCGTCCTCTGGCAAGGGAGGTGCAATGTGTCACTCTGCACCTATCTCAGATGACATTTACTTTACTGAGTGCGCAACGCTTTGAGCTGCATTACTCATAGTGTCATGCGGTGCACTGATTTAAATCAGCTATGGGTACTTAGAAATATGCACACACTCACCTGGTGGCATGTTATGAGCAAGGCAGACCACACAAATATCCCTGTGAGGGCCTGAGCTGCCAGTGTGTTCAGAAACATCTGGTGTTCTATGATTGTGCCATTGCTTGTTCGAATAATTGTCATATTGGAGACGTCTGGGAGGATTGGTGCATCAAGGTGAAGGATAGAATTATTGTCATTTGATGAATCCATCTCTTCCAATGAAATATTCATCTGAAAAAGAGAGAAACAACAAGAGGGTTTACAGGTAAAATGTAACATCCCCATGGGTTTGACTTAATAATGCCAAATGATTTCATGTCCCCTGCTGTGAACACAAAATAACTGGGTTTTTATAACCATACTAAAAAATAATGAGAAGAAAAAACACCACAGTAAAATAAAAGTGAAACACTATCCGTATCTTGATATTAAACTTCTTAACCGTTAACAAACAGCTTACCTTGTCTCAGGAGGTAGGAAGCGGCTTTATCCTGTTTAGTCGATACTGTCCTCGAGGCCAATGTTATAGGATCAACATGGAGAACAAACTCGCTTTTCAAAATAGCCAACTGACCTAATTCACTGCCATTTACAAGCGGCCCGTCGACTTTACCATCGACGGGTTCAACAGACTGGACTTCCTTGTTTGAAACAGGTTTGACACCTCGGTGAAACAGCACCGAGGTCGAAGTCCACGTATTCGGAGAGGAAAACTCCAACAAAACCTGTGACAGAAAAGTCACAATACACTAGCCTGGTGCGTTAACTCCGTGTAATAAGTGGACAAAAGTCAGACTTTCAGTGTTAACGACAAGTATGTAATGTATCCTTCGGCGGCGTCTCGCTCAGAGATAAACAGGTTGGGCACAGGTGAACGGGTCACGTGTCCACAGCTCCACGAGTGACGTCACGTTGTCTTTATCTGAGAGAGATTACATTTAGACTGAGAGTGAACAAGAGAGTATCCTTTGTTTTTCGGTCGCCCGTATAACTTAAGACTTTCAATTTGAAAACATTTGCAAGTATTATTACTTATGTATTTAAATAATATAAAGGAGTTCAATGTTACAAAAGCAAATACAATATTAAAGAAGGTAGGACCCTTATAATCACACAAAAAGAATCCCAAGTATTAGAAATGTTATATGTACCTTTATTTATGAAAGTTCACAAAATACTGATAATGTTCAAGCAAAAATATATAACTGCTAATGTATCTGAAATAATGGTGCATTTAAAAAAAATACTTCTAATGAAATGTAACACATTTCCTCAGTTTAATGTGAATATGTGTAATGTTTAAAGTACTTATGTGTTAAGGCTAAACTATCCTTGACACCAGCTGAGTGTGCCAAATGTTTTAATGTCAGAAGTGCCCTGTTTTATTTTTCAATAACCGACATTCAACAATTTCAAATGTTTATTTTTATTACAAATCCAAAACAAACAACAATAATTTCATACAATGATGAAAGTGGAACTATCGGCTATCATTTTGCAAACACACTGCGAGCACAGTGGCTTGCAGAAATGCTTTCTCTACAACCAAATCAACTCAAGACATTTTTCACTGTCTGAACAAATCAAAAAAGATCAGTTGAAATTGGATTTATACATTTCTCTGTTGCGGCACAAGCTATCACAGATTGGCATTCAGTAAGTATTACATTATTTTCAGTTTAAAAAGATTCATGAAAAATGTGATATTGGGGACATCCTGAAGACTTTCGCCCAGTCTTCAGGCTTCATGTCCATTATGACTTTCTACCAGACTTGGCAACTTTTGACAATCTCTTTCATTTGTTTTATTGAATCTATGGAGGAATCCTTGAGCGCCAGTCCCAGTAAAACAGGCCTGTTGCCGGCTTCTTGTGACACAAAAGTGGCCAGGTTTTTGGCACAGACATGAGTAAGAGGCTGTAAAGAGAAGAAAATAAATCAGGCATTAGATTATTACACACACAGAAATGCTGCAATATAACATGTTATTGTCAGAAGAAAATAAATGGCAATCGTTGATATAGCACTTTCTTTGCAAACACATCTTTCCCTTTTACTCCAGGTTTTATATATTTACATCAATAATCTTCTTTTATACTCAACAAACAAACAAACCAGTTTTCATTGTTTTTAGATACGCTTTTTGGTATCAAAACGATGCGTGTTTGTATGGTAAATCATTTTTAAATCTCTTCAGGTTTGTATTGAGGTATTAACTCACTTTTCAAACTGTGAACAAGTTGTCCAGGAAAAAAAAGAATTCACTTTTCCTAACACATTTTGTGCTGTTTCCATCGCGTATGTGGTAGATGGTTACATCTTGCCTTTACTGCCATGCTGTATTATTGATTGGGCTAGATTTCCACACTGAGAAAAGTAATTTATTTGTTTGAAGTTCTCCCAAAGTAAGAAGCGCTTGCACGTCTCACATTGATTAGATTTGAATGAATCCCCTGGTGTTATTGTAGCAGGTTATGTGTCTGCTGTGTAACGCAGTAAACTTCACAATAACAGAGATGCAGACTGGGCTGTTGACATAATGCTTAACCACATTCCAAACACAATACTCCATCATTGTGTCTGTGTGTTTGCTTTTACACTGCATCCCTCCATGGCTCTAAAACCACACACATTATAAGAAGATGCAAGTATTATCTTTTCTTTAAAGACTATAAGACTTACAAAAACTCTTGTACATCTTTCCAACTCGGAAAGCAAACATACTTACAATACATTTCTTTGTTGATTATTCATGTCTGGCACTAAACGTCAATAAGTAAATCACATGCTAAGGCAGAGCTGAAATAAATGTTCCTGTGCAAACTTTAGCAGGCCGCTGAACTGATACAATTCCTTCCATTCCACCAGAGCCATTCAGAACCAACCTTATCTGCCCTTTCACAGCATGAGCTATCCTGTGTTGCAACAAGTCTGTGTGATGTCCTGTGAACAAGTCTTTAATGCACTGATACAATATTAATCTGAACAATTTCATCGAGCCTACCTCGTCTTTGCCCAGCAGTACTTTGGTGGAGAACGACGGGGTGCTGATGTCATTAGATCTGGAGTCAGGTGTGACAGATATCAATGTCCCCATTTTACCGTACTGAGTAAGTACTACGAATATGTAATTACTGAACTCTGTACAGACGACCTGCGTTGAAATTCCATTTACTTCTTTCACCGACTGTTTCGATTTGATGACCGGCTGAGCAGAAGACATTTTGGTGATCCTGGGGGATAAAAAGAAATAAGGAATGGTTATATGTAGGGCAGCTGCACAATATATTACCATTATTGATTATTCCACCTATTAGTTTCTCTGTTCTGAATGTATCTGATCAATACATTTGGCTATAAATTAGTAAATCAAATCAATCAAATCAATTTTTATTTATATCGCACATTTATAAACGATTTTTGATCGAGCCAAAGTGCTGTACATATAATAAAAATAGCCTACAGTAGAGCCACTTTACAGCAAATACAACAGCACAGATTGTTCAGAATATCAGTATGAGAAAAACGACACCCTCCATTAGACCCTCACATCGTACAAGGAAAAACTTCCGGAGAAAACCAACAGTTTAAGGGGAAAAAATGGGCGAAACCTCAGGGAGAGCAACAGAGGAGGGATCCCTCTCCCAGGACGGACAGACGTGCAATAGATGCCATGTGTAAATCGAACAGATAATACATAAGTAAGTATAATAGTTACATAATGGCCACAATTCCCCAAAGCTGCAAAATCTTAAATTGTATTATTTTATTATATATGATGAGGAAAAGCTTGAAACTAAATGTATAATTTAATGTAATGTACAGCAAATGTTATTTTTGTGACATGTTGGCATTTAAAAGGAGTTGCTTTAACTACTGATAGACAAATCATAATACTTCTGGATAATCAACAAATATATTTGTTTTCTCCAACTTTGGAAGTAATGACAATATACATACGTTCTAACATGTTATTGGTTTAGGTGTGTTATATTACAACCTATAGTTACATCTACAAACATTGCAGAGTCGCAAAGGATACCTCTCAAGCCAGATATCCCTGTTTTAATGTAAAGAGAGAATACTCTTTGTTGCATACTTTAGATAGGTCTATTAATACATAACCAAATAAAACACATTACTTATTTGACAGATATGTAAACATAACTTTCCCAAAATGACATACTATTCTTATCTGGGAATTTAAATTAGGACAAGACAGGACATTGTAAGCAGCTAGGTACAGAAATAAAACGACAGACGTATTTCAGAATCGTGTCCCCAAAAAACCCACCTCCCATCACCTGCAGAGAAAACTGTAAGATCGATTAACGACCTACTTTTACTCTCCTGGGAGGAGTGAAAGGAAAGCTAGGTGATGCACATGCTACTGTTAGCCAAACAGCTAATGTTATCTCCAGTTGTAGCCTTCACAGCTGCATAACAATGAAGATATTCTCAGCGTCTATGTTACACGAAGAGCCTCACCCTATTTCCTCGTCGGTGGACAAAGTAAAGCTTCTTGTGAAATGAATCCCTTCACTTTCAGCAACTTTTGTAGTGCTATGTGATTCACCAAAAACAAACGTGAGCCGTTGGGTTGAACGTAAGCTATCCTGCTGTGATGACGTGCCTGACGTCACGTCTGACTTCCGGGTTAGTTTCTGCTCAATTTAAAACAAGTGAGAGGTTTTTATCTCCTTTTTTTCCTCTTTAAACATCAATAGATTGTATCAGTCTTTCATCATCAAAAGCAGAAGAAATTATTTTGATGTTATAAATCGTGCCATAGTTGGAGCTGATTATAATGTCAGTATTCTTCTTCTATGAGGCTGTTGGTTGGTTAGGACTGGTGTATTAATCATGTTGATAGCAATAATAGTTTTACCTAAATTACATTACATTACATTAAATATAACTTGTTTTGGATTTTATTAAAGTTTAAGTTATTTTGGAATCACTTTTCCTAGACAAAGACTTTGGTAATGTGCAGCATCACCATTTATATCACACAAAGGATATTAATTGAAAGCAAATCGGCTATATTAAATATTAAAAAAGTTTGACATACTGTAATTGTTAGTTTGATACCTTTTCGCTTCTTAAAATCACAGAAAAAACTGTTACCGTTAATATTAAGATGATGATTTATTTTTGAAAGTCCTGCACAAAAATTGAATACATTGGGTTAATGCTCAGAACAAAATCTATCATGAGGGTTTGTGTCAGAAAAAAGGACAGGAAAATGATCCCTGAAGTTATTTTTCACAATCGTTGTCTGTCCTTGGCATTGTCCTCGAAATAAATACTACTTTTTGGCAAACCACAAATATAGAAAAATACAGTAATACAAACTTTTAAAGTGTTCAAGGTTCAAGAAGTTTTCACAACGCCTACATATGCTAATTGTGCACAGCTAATGTCCCAAAGAACACTATGATGCAGTGAGGATGATTCAAGTTCACTTTCAATAAAGTATTTATCAAGAGTACATTTTATAAAGTTTCAAATTAGGCTGATTCTCTGCCCTGGAACATTTCAATCAATATTAAGCAACAGAAACAACTCTGCCAAAGCAAGAAACCACAGAGGCAAGATGTTTTTTAATTAACTGTCAATGGAGCTTTAATTTTAGGAGCAGATAAAGTCTTGTTTTTCATTTATTTATTTTTTTTGTTTAGTGTTTCTCAAACTTTCTCATACCAAGGACCAGTGGCGGTGCCAGGGTATGGCTGGGGTAGGCTACAGCCATACCAAGAAATGGCTTAGCCCCACCTTAGCCCCACCATGAAAAATTATGTTAAAGTAAGCAAATTAAATTAAATAATAAGCAAAATGCTAAATGTTGAGAAAACGGCTTGCAAATATATACGGGTGGTGTCCACAACACACAAACTGATCCTGCTGTAATAACAAGTGCACGTACTGATGCAATATGGTTGAGACCATTCAGGCTTATGCTAGAAGAGGGGTGCAAGGAATAGTCTAACGACCCGTCCACACAGCGGCTTTGGAAAAAGCTTGCCGGCAGGCTTGTCTGAAGCTCGACCAACAACCAATCACATGAATCTCCCGCCCCTGACACACAAGCAGCGGTTTGATTGGCTAGAGCTTGTACTGGCATATGATTTGATTGGTTGACGCTTCCACCGAAAGCTTCAAAAGTTGAACATTGCTCAACTTTTGCCCTGAAACGCCAGGAAAGCTCCAGTCTGCTTCCCACAATGCAGTTCGTCACCCCATTCAAAGTGAATGGGCAGAAGACGCTTCCAACGCCGCTGTGTGGACGGGCCGTAAGTAGTGGGGACGTTTTATACACTAAAGGTGTGGAAATTCTCTGGTGTTATAATATCAGCGCGGCCGCGGTCAGATCAAAATGCCTCCGAATGCAATTTGAATAGAGTCAGACCTACAGCCAGTCAGAGCAACGAAACGTTGGGTCTGCGTCATGCATTACTGATTGAGATCAGTTGGAACCGCCATTCAGTATCCCCATTGGATCTTCAACGTGTACTATCATACGTTACGTTCACAGTGATCCCTTTTTATTTACTACAACACAAATGTGCCGTTTTATTTCATACAGTTCCATTTTGATTGAGACAGGAAAATAATCTAAACCTCACGTGTGGCGTTTCACTGTCAAGGGGGCGATATAGCGTGTATGTAATTACATTGCAAATACTGACTTGAGCCCCACCACTGTATGGGTTAGCCCTACTGTGGGGGAAACTTCTGTGTAGCAATGCAGTGGGAGTCACCGACTCAGGAAAGAGACACGGGAAGAGCAGGAGCTTTGATGTCAAACACTGATGGTTTATTTGGAGTTTCGGCCGGAGAATTCACATCACAAGTCACAGCAGCCATGATCTGACTGCACGGTAGAGTTGCCACGTCAATTCTGAAGAACTCTACCCCAGACCCATGTATTTAGCTAGTTCCGAGAGCATCATCAACATGCTGCATAACAAGATAAAATCACAACACCTCAATCAGCTGACGCCAACAGGCAGGAACAGGGAGACAGAACACTGAGAGCACAGCAGCCACGGTTACGAGGTGCGTGTGCTCAGTCAGGACAGTTTGAACATTTACATTACATTACATTGCATTTAGCTGACGCTTTTATCCAAAGCGACTTACAATAAGTACATTCGACCAGGAAGACACAACCTTGAAGAAAACAGAATCATATAAGTACATCAGGTTTCATAGAGCCAAACTTATAAACTGGGTCAAAGTTATGGGCCTTGGAAAATATTTCCTCAACACCTACCAGCATAGATTACCCAACAAAAATACTCTGGCGCCACTGCCAAGGACCACTTAACCAATGAAAAAACACTCGCGGACCACCTAACTCCACAAATATCCAAAAAACACATCGTTTTTCTAGAACACAAAATTACAAATCGCCTGAAAATTGTACAAACAGGTGGCAAAATATGTGACGAAGGTGTTGCGCTGGGCTATATCATGCAATCGAAGAGCAAGTTTAATGAAATGTAAGCTTGCTCCATTGCGGAGATATTCTCGCGAGAGTGCGGAAAACTTACATTTATTTATTTATTTCAAATGTGAAATGTTACCAATATACTCACGGACCACTAGGGGGCGCTCACGGGCCCCCAGTGGTCCACGGACAACACTTTGAGAAGCACTGCTCTATGGCGTTGGAAACAATAGATGGATAGGTCAGGTGAAGCTTTTCCTGACAGCTTTTATCTGGAGATGCACACTTTTATGATTGACAAATGAAATGGAAGTATTACGTTTTCAGCATGTGTGTTGAAAACCAACTGAAACACTCTTTTTAAGCCCAGCAGTGGTGTTTACCTGATTTGAACTCCATTCCGATATGTAAGCAACGTAAGGACAGGTTTTTAAGGACTTTTGGCTACACATTAGCCAACTACAGCTGTCACATCTGCATGTACAGGCACAGGAAAGATGAGCTGTATACACATTTTCACTGTTAGCAAAAGTGCTTGCATGACATTTATTTCAGGTGGATGTGAGGCTCCACTAAAGTCTGCGAGTGCTGCATCAGGCTGTTCCAAAAGAAGCCATCCCTATGAACATGACACACTCACAATGTCAAATAGAGCCGCCTCAGCAGAATTGCTATGCACTCTGAGTATGCAGCAGTAGGTATGAAATTGGTTGGACTGCTCCCTATACTCTCCTGGCTGACCATCAGTGTCCTTGACCGATCATTTTGATATAACAAAACTGTGATGCAAATATCAATAGAAAATATTTGAGCACTGCTTGTGTTATGTACTGTCACGTTGGTTAGTATGCATGTTTATGGGGAAAAGCAATGCTCAAAAAAGGGGTTAAAGGCCACAGCAAGAGGTAGTGAAAAAAACGATCAATATAAGCTGTGATTATAATATCCAAATCATGTTGACATGTATTAGGGAGAATGGTGGTCTTGTGTTGCTGCACCTGTTCATGTTTGCCTGTGTTAGCAAAGTTGTTGAGTGGTTAGTTTTGATAACTCATAAGTAATGTGATCATGGCAGTAGATAAGTGCTAAATCATAATTAAAACAATTATAATTTCATTACATGTGTCTTGCAATTAATATGCATTACTATCACACGAAAGATGTAATTCCGTTTTTTTTATTCTCCACAATACACAAACAGCACGTCCCCTTGACACCTTTAAACATTATAATTCAATAAATACAAGAACAGTCTAACAAAAGCAACATGACATGTTCATGAATGTTTTTTCCATATCAGTTTAAATCAAGTGTCTTTGTGGCACTTGTTATTTATTGACGTCTTGTCTGTGTATGGCATGTAAACACAGGCAGGCATGTGCACACAGACATCAAAGTGGGCTTGAGCCCCTGCCCTTTTTCTTCCTCCAGAGAAAGTGCCCTTTTTCCCTACTTTTTTTAATTTTTTAAATAAATTAATATATATCTACTGCTGTTTGCACACAGTTTCCCTTTCAAAAATATATTGATTGAATACGAAATAAAAATATCAGGTCAGGAGATTAGACTGTGAAGTTCCGATGCTCTCTCTACCCTCCCTCCCTCCACGTCTCGCGCACAGCGGTGCGGACATCGGTAGTCACTGTTCAGACCGACAGGTAGCAGCACCTTCACCAGGAGCGTCTGCACCGCGCTGCGACTGCGCTGCGGCTGCGGAAGCGCCGCGCTGCGACCTCCTCCAGCGACCTCCTCCTGCGACCTAACACACCAGGCGCGTTTCAAAACGTTGCGGAAGCGGAGCGTCGTGTGTGCAGCCTCGCAGTTGTTGTTGATTTTGGAATATTTCCTGGACCATTTGTACTTCTACAAGTAGTAGGCTACGTAGTTAAATGGTTTATGTTTGTGTCTGTTTATTGTTGTTATTTCCTATTTTGTTGTGTTGTAGACTACAGACATAGTTAATAATAATTGTAATATTCCAGTTATAAACGACATGAATCAAAGATGTGTTGCTGTATTTTAGTGGTAAAAAAATATGCATTCATCATCATAATTATTCTATATATATATAATTGACAGTGCCTGTAAACCGGAGGAGAACGCTGGCATGTATTCTCCTACTTGAAATACGGTGGTGGGGGGGAGGAGAAGGAGCCGGTTTTGGGTGCACCCCCTCAACCAGCAAAGCAGACAACAAGGTGATTTTCATCACTTCCTGCCTGCGCTGCGTTAAAAAATAGGATTCATCCTATATTTTAGAAATTCCTTGCGGCGAGGAGCTTCTGGGACGCTTCGAGCGCGTCTGGTGGAATAGCACCCATTGACTAGAGTGGCCGCGATCTTTGCGAACGCCGCGGCGCGGCCGTAGCAGCGCAGACACTCCTGGTGCGTTTAGGGGGTTACAGTCCCTTGATATGCCGGCTTTTCTTGGCTTATTTTGAAGGTGAGTAGTGATGAACAAATGACTAAGCTGCCACAGTGCCTCGAGTTTACAGCTAATTAGCTAAAAGACAAAAACAAATAAGTATAGGCAAGCTAATGGATAATTTAGCTCAAGGTTTAGGTCAGGACATGGGCATACAGGCTAATGCAGCCTACTGTACTTAAGGGGAGACACTAAAGGTGAATACAGTAAAATGTGTATAGGCCTATCTAATAACTTCATCACAATCGCCACATTGATATGCAAATTAGGCGTTAACTAGTAGACTAGTAATAAAGTAGCCTACTATTTTATCTCTTATCTTATCTTGATTAAAAATGTGCTCATTTGCATGCAGTTACCATGGCATTGCAGGTGAAAAGGATAAAACAAAAAACAAACAAAACTAAATTTCACCTCACAACTTCAGATAGTTACTTACGTGAAGTCAGTATTTTCCCCTGAAATGTTGTGTTTAAATATGCAGATTAGCTTTAAATCTATAGATAACTTCATAATTTTGATTGTTGGCTGCTCATTTAATAACTATTAATTGTATTAGTTTGTTGTCTGCTCTTGTGAGAAGACCATTGTCTCTGTGTTAACTACATTCACACAACTTCCTCAAACTCAACAGCAATAAAACTGAACTCCTCCTCATCGGCTCCAAATCCACCGTCAGCAAAACCCCCAACCTGACAGTCACCATTGATGGCACCCCTGTTTCCCCCTCCACCCAGGCACGCAACCGTGGCGTTATATTTGACCCCACCCTCTCCCTCGAGCCCCACATCCGTCAAGTTGTAAAAACCTCATTTTTCCACCTCCGCAATATTGCCAAACTCCGTCCCTCCCTCACCCGCCCTGCAGCTGAGCGACTCATTCACGCCTTCATCTCCTCCCGCCTTGACTATTGCAACTCACTCCTCTACGGCATCAGCTCCACCTCCCTCAATAGACTCCAGCGTGTCCAGAACGCAGCCGCCAGACTCCTCACCCACACCAAATCATGGCATCACATCACCCCGGTCCTCAAAGAACTCCACTGGCTCCCCGTTTCACACCGCATCCACTACAAACTCCTGGTCCTCACTTTCAAAGCCCTCCACCATCTGCCCCCCCCCTACCTCACTGACCTCCTCATCCTCTACCAACCACCCCGGTCCCTCAGATCCACCTCAGCCGGTTTGCTTTCCATCCCCAAGGCCAAACTCCTGAGCTTCGGGGACAGAGCCTTCTCTGTGGCAGCCCCGAAGCTCTGGAACTCCCTCCCCCAATACCTCTGTGAGTCTGAGTCCCTCACCCTGTCCCAGTCCCGCCTCAAAACCCACCTCTTCAACTCTGTATCCAGAAGCCCCCCCCCTCTCAACCAACTTCCTCCTGACTGCTTTTCTGTTTTGTTTAGTTTCTTTGTTTCTTTTTGGCTTTGTTTTTGTTTTAGTTTCGTTTGTCTACCCTCCGTCCCAAATGTAAAGCGTCTTTGGGTTCAAGAAAAGCGCTATAGAAATACAATTTATTACTATTATTATTATTACATTCAACTTTTTGTTTTATATATGTTTTTAATAAATGATTGTGGGAAGTGCCCTTTTTCTCACTTGAGCTCCCGCCCCCCAAAATGTCTGTGCACGTCCTTGCAGACAGGGGTTGTGAAGCTGAGTCTAACATGATGTGTACATTCCCCCCCCCCTTCATTTTCAACATAATTGATTTTGGTAAAGCACTGACACATTCACAAATGCCAGCTGCTATTAAAAAAATGCTAAAATAGCTCATATCAAGTTGATCCGGTGGATCATAAGTAGGTTTTATGAAAGAAAATGTGTAACGAGTTTCAATTTTATCATTCCACGTAACAATTCTTTGTGAATGACTTGTTTTGCATAATGAATCACAATACACTCACACTAATGATTACAGTGGTTATGCAGGTCTCCAAGGGTCCTTGAACTGTTTCCAGTAACAATGAGGAGTAGTGTAGGACAATATTGATGTATGTCAGTGTTACACTAGACAGAGTGGAAAACAGAGAACCTCCCTGCATGAGACATGCGGCAGGTACAGCACGTATCTTAAACAAGATTTCACACATTGTGATGAGCCATCCTTTGACAGTACTGACAACACACAGCATTGTCTCTTTTGTGAACTCAAGTGCATTCACAATGACTTCCACAAGACAGACCAGGCTGGAGAAAACTCTGACACAAGCACACATCACCTACACACATGACGGAGTTAACAGCGCAGACACCATAGGCAGCGGAGAACCCCATAGGTGTGAGGAGAGAATCATCCAGGATGTGAAGCTAAGAATAGATCTCAGAGATGAGCCTATGCCACATGCAGAAAACCTGTTCACAGATGGCTGTTGTTTCAGACACCCCACCGACGGGCTCCAGGCAGCCTATGCAGTGGTGGCTCAGACAGCGGAGGGACAGTTTGAGGAAAGAGCAGCAGGAAAAGTAACAGGGAAAGTCTCAGCACAGTTGGCAGAAGTAATGGGAGTCATTGCAGCATTAGAGCTATCAAAAGGAAAAGACGTAAACATCTATACTGACTCAGCATATGTTCATGGTGTCATACATGTGGAAATGCGCCAGTGGATGAGAGCAGGATTTGTAACGTCCACAAATACCCCCATCAAACATGAGAAAGAGATCAAAAGGCTTGCAGAAGCAGTAATGTTACCTAACAAGTTAGCTTTACTTAAATGTAGAGGTCACAACACAGAAAATAACTACTTGGCTTGGGGTAACAATGCAGCAGACAAAGCAGCTAAAGACAAGGCAGGGTATACATCATGGTATCAAATGCTTGTCTTAAAATCTGCTGACTTGCTGCCCGCAATAACAGACGAGACGCTTAAAGAAGCTCAAGAAGCGGGGTCTCCTCAAGACAAAGAACTATGGTCAGACCACTGGGAGACCAGTGATACCCCCAGAGTGGATAAGATCAATGCTTAAAGAAGCACACGGCCCAACGCATTGTGGTAAAACTCAGATGAGCAGACACCTGACTCACTGGTGGCACCCTTACCTACCTGACATGATAGCTAATCACCTAGAAGAGTGTGTAATTTGTTTAACCCATAACATCAGAGCCACAGTGAAACCACACCAGGGAAAGTTTCCTTTACCTAAGATGGCAGGAGAAGAAATCATCATTGACTACACTGACATGATTGACAAAGTAAGAGGATTCAGATATTTGTTAGTTGTAGTAGATGCATACACAGGTTGGCCAGAAGCTGTGCCATGCAGGAGAGAGGATGCAGACTCAGTGATCAAATTCCTAGTCACGCATTACATTCCATTACATGGATTTCCTAGGAAAGTGAGGTCAGACAATGGCAGCCATTTCAAGAACCATGACCTACGCGCAGTAGAACAGTCCTTAGGACTAAGACACAGTTTTGGAGCAGTTTATCATCCACAGTCTCAGGGAAAAGTGGAAAGGATGAACCAGAACTTAAAACAAAAACTCACCAAAGCATGCGAGGAGACAGGCATGAAATGGTTAGACGCATTGCCTCTAGCTCTTATGTCAATCAGGAGCTCCATTAACAAGGGGACAGGTTTCTCTCCATTTGAGCTCACTCATGGTCACCAGTTCCCAGGCCCAGGGGCCCTAAGTGTAGGAAAGGAAATAGAGGTTCTAAGTTCGAAACCATACTTCCAGCAACTTAAGGGATTAGTGGTAGATTTTTCCACCCAGGTTGCAGAGGCAAAAGGGGGACCCGAGAAACACGAAGCGAACACTGCGGAGTTCGTCTGGCTGAAAGCGATCAGACCCAAGTGGCTGAGACCCAGGTTCTCTGGACCCCATCGGGTGATGCAGAGGACATCTCACGCTGTCCGCTTGGAAGGGAAAGGAGACATCTGGTACCACTGGAATCAGTGCGCCGTGGGGAAACCTCCGGGAAGGACCCTAGACGACCTCATCACGGACGTGGTCGGCGCAGAGGAGGACCCAGACGACAACACTCCTATCACCGACCCAGATGACAACACTCCTATCACCGACCCAGATGACAACACTCCTATCACCGACCCAGATGACAACACTCCTATCACCGACCCAGAGGAGGAACGGCACTGAGGGAACGAGGCAGAGCGGGGTGGATCAACGCTTCCAGATGGCGTCTGTCTTCTCGACCGGAGGCTGGCGTGTGAAAGCTGTCATCATCCCCCTCATCCTGGGCCTGCTGTACCTGTCCAAGGTAGCCCTGCTTGATGAAGCTGGGGCCATTCCAACGACAGGTGGCGAGGGCTCTCGCCCCTCGGGGGGAGAAAGTAAGGTGCTCTTATCCAAGAGCCCAGACCCTGAGGGCAAAATCACACCAACGGGCCAATCAGTGCCTAGCGACAAAGACAGGTTGTTTCCAAGCACCACACGAACATACAGTACGATGAGAGAAAGACAAAGAGAGAGACACAGAGTGAGAAGAAGGAGGAATGCCCCTCTCTCTGCTCACGAGCCACAGAACATTTCTTTTAACTGCCCAACTGCAATATGTGACTCACCAAACTGTGTTATTAAGTACCCTGTGTTTTTTAACAAGGGGGGCGACTCCACGGTGTGGAAAGCGTATCCAAGGACACAGTATCAGGAGTTCCGGGTCTCGCCACGGATGGTAAGAATAATACTCAACACCATTGCAAATATGCCCCCAGAACTGTGGTGTACCACGGCAGAACAGTTAAAATACGAGTCCCAGTGCACGACAAGAAAACCAGATTACAAAGCTCCCGATTCGGGGGTCACCGGATGTGCATTTATTGAACCAGAGCATGAAACACGTTTTCCAAAGAAGGCTTTAATCGCTCCACCTAAACTAACTAAGACCAATTCGGCAATAAGTTTAATGTTAGACTATGCACACGAACGTAATGTTAGTAACTGTTGGCTGTGCCAAAACCTGCCAGAATCCGTACATTCTCCCATGTTTAGCCCAATCCCATTCTCAAAAACTGACTACAGTTTAGTTAGCTGGAACGATATATCATCCCGCATTGGAGATGATGCCGAGGATTGTTACACTCCATCGTACCCAATAAACTCTGAGAAACCTCTAAAATACAAGGGTTTAATCTCGCTCATTGTTGAGACAGTAAATAAAGATTACCTGCCAGAGGGCTTCAAACAGTTGACGGTCCTGAGACTAATATATGTGAAGAAATATATTAACCTAGCTTTTGAATACAGATTCCAATTAGCTCTAGCCCAGACTAATTGCTCGGTTAACTTTGCCAGTCCAATATGTACACTGCAACCACACACTCCATCTTTATTAGTTGAGGCTTTGGTAACAGTAGTGCCCTGGTTTGGCTCCAGAACAGTGGACTCAGTTGTGGTTAAAATACATGACTGTTCACAGCCATTACCCTTAGGTAAGTCCCCTACCCGTGACTGCTCTGTCTATGTGCCCCCAGTGGTGGTACATGAGTGGAAGAATGTGTCCATCTGTTTCCAAAATGAAAGAGGATCTCTTACCTCTCCAGATGTGGGACACAGCGACTGTAATACTGTAATAACGGTGCAGTTAGCCAGAACGCCCCTCCCACAGAGAGTTTACTTAGTTTGTGGGGACCGAGCCTATGGCTGTATGCCTTATGACATTTTCTATGGCACCTGTTACCTGGCCTATCTAATCCCTTTAATCCGTGAAGTAAAGGCTGATGAGATTGCAGCTATACTTCCCTCTCCACATAGGAACAGCAGGTCAATTACAAAAGGACAGCGGATGGCTAGTCTATTGTTACCATGGTACGGTATTTATGTTTCTCAGCAGGAAATTGTAGCATTGTCCAAAGTAGTGGAAAATCACTTAAATGCATCTAACACCGCCATGTTAGCCGAACATAAAGAATTACAGGAGGTTAGGACGGTAGCATTACAGAATCGTATGGCACTGGATCTTCTATTAGCCGCCCAGGGGGGCACATGCAAGGTGATTGGATCTGAGTGTTGTTCTTTCATCTCTGACGCTACTCCTGAAATAATGGACATGGCTCATGATACCGCCAGGGGGATAAAAGAGTTGCATGAAACTCATGGGTTTACCCTTGGGGATTTAACTGGAACTTTTGGATCGTGGGGTGCGGGGTTGGTTAAATTTGCAGTGACCGTTTCAATGTTTATCCTAGTTGTGTTATTGTGATAATCTGCTTGGTAACTGTAGTTAAACTAGCCATACGAAAGATGACCAAAACCGCCCTCCAGGCTCCCCAGACACTAGTAGGATATTCCACAGTAAATGACTCCGTGTTGATGTACGACGCCCAGGTTTCAGATCCGTGGGGCTCAATCACGGCATCTGCGCCATGGGGACCCCCACGAAATGAATGACAAGTTGATGAAAATTGACACTCAGAATGTAGAAGATGTATATATCTTTTCGGGTTTTCACACTATGCAATAAATGTCTGATTCTTCTTTTCAGATTTTTGAACTATGTATTGGACTAAAATAAATGTATTGATAAGTGCCTTACTTTGGACTAAAGCGTAATGAAGTGTACGTGGAGTAATGTTAAAGCTTGAAGACACTGCAATTTTGCAGATTACAGATTAATTCAATCACCACTGTGAAGGTTATACTTTAAACTGTGAATTTCAACTGGACCTTTACAATCCAGATTTTATACCTCAGGTGGATTTCTAATAATCCTAAATTTTAAATGTGTTTTTACTATAAGGGTCTTGAAGCAAATCTTTGAGATGCAAGCTATTTTAAAGTTTGTAATTTGATGATTAAGGGGACTGAAGGATAAATGATAAAGATGATAAAAGATGTTATTTTACTGTTTTCTTCTATATTTTTGGTATGTTTATTTTTGTACTATTGATAAACGATTTGTCTAAACACTGAGGAGAGATGATTTTCTATTACGATTAGCGGTACTCAATCATTCTGATGAAGGTTTTTATTACTTTGTTATTACTAAGTAATGGAATTGATGTATGGAGTTATTTACATATTTTGGTATTTCTACACGGTCATATGGAGTTGATATGTGGAGCCATTCCTGAATGTTTAAATAGTCTGAATCCCAGGTTATAATGTGAATGTCTTGGAATAGTTGGTCTCTTAAGGGTAGACCAAAAGGGGGAATTGTGAGGAAATATTTGTATGTATGCATGTTAGTGAACTATCAAGATGCTTAAAAAGGGAAAATGATTTGGGTGAGTGAACTGTGGTTGGGGCCTGTGAACATTTGGTTTTGTGAAGACAAAAGGAAGAGGGGGAAGGTGTGGAGTTAACATACAGTCATCTCAGATCCCTGTGATAAGGAAGTTGAGCCACTGGGATTGGGGATGTGAGCTGTTGATACTAATTTGGGCAGCCAATCACTGGTCTGGAAGGGGGGGCACAGATAACTCCTCCTTCTGGTCAGCGAAGTATTTAGACAGGACTCCCAGCAGGCTCTCTCTCTCTCTCCCCTCTCGCTGGCACAGGTAATTATGGGATCCCACAGAACTGTATGTAATTTGTACTGTATTGATTGTACTTGATTGTATTGCATTGTATATTACCATTAAAGTGGATTATTGTTAAACGGTTACTTGTTTGCTATGGGTTTCCTTCCTGTAAGATAACGGCTATGTTCTAGGAACGCGAGGAGGTTTAAGAAAGCGGACAAGTGGTCCACACAAATCTCCTAACAGTAGGTATTCATTATAATGTGATTCATATGAAAAAGTTCTGGAATAATTGTAAGCCCTTGTACTTTTTGGCTTGCTACCTAACTTATTCCCCACTCATCTGCCATGTTATAGAAGCGTAAAGCTACAGTATATTTACATTTGCTCATCATCCACACTCCACCATCATAATCGTTTTTTTTTTTTTTTCTGTAACTGCATTTTCTTGTGCAACCCAGTATTGTACAATGTCACACAATTAACATTGAACATACAGTTGAGGACCTACAGAATTGTTGGATTAACATCAAAGGAGGGCAGGAGTTTAATTTCCATAGTGCTATGTAAATAGATTTGTAATCATCACATGTACTTTGGATGACAGTTTGACATATCAAATGTTAAAACCAGATGCCCCTTTAAACTGTCTTGAAGGACTGTGAGAGATGTTGTTTAATTAGCTTTCTTTGGGCAATTAAAAATGTTACAAACACCAGCTGGATCCCAAAAAGTGTTCGCGTCACCCAAAAGAAATACGACTGTCACACATTTCTATAAGACTTGATGGTGCTTAAGGGTCCTTAAACACATCCCATCTCTATCTGCATCACATACATACCCTCAGTGTCAAAATATCCTTTTTCCTGGATGAGGCAGCTCCCATCACCAGCCCCACATTTCTTCTTCACATTCAAATTGGCTGCATTTGTCTTTTTCTCATCACGTAGCTTTGGTATGCACTGAATACATATTGTGAAGACTCATTCTCTCTCTTAACACAATTTGAATAATAACCACCTTCATATAATGTTGTCAGACAAAGTGGAATTGAAACATGATCCTCACACCTGCTTTGTAAAATCAGAGTCCCAGAGGTGGAGCCTCTCTAGATTCCTTAGTCACACATTAGAGGCTTCTCAATACTCAAATTTCCCCTCCTCGACTCCTCGACTCCTCGGTCCTCCGGTAGTGACCCGGAAATGAATTTCAGCGCGCCATTTTGAAGGACGTCTCATTTCTCTAAATGCACACCGAGGACCGAGGATCGAGCATCGAGGAGGCTCTCTGGAGGAGCTATAACCGAGGATACACTGATGGTTCCTCCACGGCTCCTCCGCGGATGCATTTCCGGGAACGGTGGAGGCGTGACGCACGGCCGGACTTATCTCAGCCAATGACAGCTCTGCATGCATCCCCTGGATATTATTTGAGAACCTGCTCTCATCGCAACGCGATGTTTACAGTGAGAACAGCTGTGAGGTCCTGCAGAAAGCAGAGCAGTGTGTAAAATATATATCACTCAGTATAACAGGCCTACTCTCTTTATTTGCTTTAGTTTAGTAGATATCTACAAAGAGTCGATATTTTTCTAAAACCATTTAGTGCTTCACATAATAAAATACACAACGGCTGTAGCCTGATTATGCTTTAGCAGCTGTAGGTGTGTGTGGTACAGTATGTAGGTGTGTGTTGTACAGTGTGTAGGTGTGTGTTGTACAGTGTGTAGGTGTGTGTTGTACAGTGTGTAGGTGCGTGTGTTGTACAGTGTGTTGTACAGTGTGTAGGTGCGTGTGTTGTACAGTGTGTAGGTGTGTGTGTTGTACAGTGTGTAGGTGTGTGTTGTACAGTGCGCAGATGCCGCGGACAGACGGGTCTCAGTTGGTTTGATGTCCTTACTTTTAATACTTGCAAATACAACTTTTGGCCCGTAATTTCAATTCCCCATTTCAGCGACCAGAGAGAGAGGGGGGGGGGGGTATATCCAGTCTCTGACTGTGTTACGTTATTATGAGAGTGCTCTCATACTTTAAATTGTATATATTTATATAAATATATTTGTGTGTGTGTGTCCGCATCTGTAGCCTGTTATTGTCTCATTATACCGCACTCTCAATGAATTCAAATAAAATATGTGGGGGAACAATGTTCAGCTGATCTAACAGAGATTATAAAATATGACAAAACACTCGACAGCTGATGCAGCTGTTGCCACGTCATAATGAACGGACGTCGCTTTAATATGACCGCTCAGAGGAGAGGAGTTCTCATTTCTTTAAACGTCTGCTACTTCCCCTCCTCTCTCCTCGGTTCCCCTCCTCGGTCCTCCGCTCGCATCTCCTGTGGGCGGGTCTAAGTCTCGAGGAGGGGAGTCGAGGAGGGGAAATTTGAGTATTGAGAAGCCTGTATTGTCACACTCACTCACACATACACAAACAATTATTACACTTGTGGCCACTAGAGTGCTGTGCTGTATTACAGATAAAGCTTTACTATGACATTTGAAAGTTGCACTCATGCCACATCAGATTAACCCCTGGGGTGAGTTTCCATTAAGGTTTTTTTTAAAATGCAGGCACAGACAAACCAAAGGGGAAAACACAACCTGTTCAGAGCATTTAATAGAAAGCATTGATTGACTGTGATTTACCCTTTCTGCCGGCAGACCAGCCATTCAATCGTTTTTGGTTTAGTGTTGTATGGTTTCTTCGAGTTTGGTTTATTTTGTCGGTTTCTGTTTGATAATTTAAAAAAGTCATTATGAATAACATAAATAAGCAGAAGATATAATGTAAGGGTGTGGAATTAGTTGTCAACCACAATTACTTAATCAACAATGATTTATTCACCAAAAGAGAATCACTTTCCACAAAAAAAGAGAATCAACCCATCAGCCTTTTGCAATCACATGCTTCACCATTATCCCATCTACTTTCCATTTATTTTCAACCATTCAACAATAGAGGACATTAAGAACAAGCACATGTTGGGAAATGCAAGACAATTCCTTCTCCAGAATCACCTACCATAACCCCTTTATTCCAGTATTTTGCACCATTAACGAGGTTAACAATGTGTTATGTTTCACATGTCAAAGGCAGCATGCTTCTATAGATTGTCTCCTGGCATGCATGCACTGTGACTGACAGAAAGCTGTGACTAAACTTTTAAAAGGAAAACAGAAATCACAGAGGCAGCAAAGACACTCTCCCTGTCTGATGACATCAAGAACATCTTTCAGAGAGTAAAATGTTTTTGTTTAGGGACTCCATGCTTCTTAAATTTCAACGTAGACATGAGAACATATGGAGATACATAATCAAGAGAAAAATATTTCTAACAGATGCATAACCACATTTATCATGGCTGATTTTGGGACAGTGTTTAGGATTTAGCGTAATCTAGAACTGTTGTTACAGTTTGTAACCAAATGAATATTCTTACACTCAACAACAAGCAGCCGAGTGAAACACAGTGTTATCATCGTGGTCACTTTCAGGACTTAATCCTTACTGAGCATCACACTACTAAAGGAGAATTCAGGCAGCAGCTGACTTCACTGCAATTGTACACAAACTTTACAGTGGCATTCATTCATTCAAAAAAATGCAAAAGGCCCCATCTAGAACCAGCGTTTCAATTTCAGTTCTGAGCTACTAAAGAAACATGAAGGTGGAGCACTGCAAAAACGCCCTGTCAAATTTAAGGCCAAACGTTCTAGATATAAGCATGCTTGCACTTAAAACAAGCACATTTGGCTGCCAGTGCAGTAAGCAAATTTCACTTGATAAGATGTCTTAAAACAAGTCAGGCTGTCCGACTATTCATTATAGCACATACAATCTTGAAATAAAATTAAAAAGACTAATTTCAAGCAATCTAGTTAAGCCTATTTAATGCAAAAGAAGCCTATTATCACTCAAACATCAAATTACTTAAAATGAGATTTAGGGAGGCGTGTGGCGCAGTGTTAGGATCAGGGGGGCATAGGTTCAAACCCCACTGCAGTCAGCATGTTGTTGTGTCCCTGAAGACACTTCACCCCAAATTGCTCCTTTGGGGATTGCCCACAGTATTGAGTATGTAAGTCGCTTTGGATAAAAGCGATAACAAGTTACATGGAATGAAATTCTTGTTTTTAGGGAGCTAAATTAGAACACATGCTCTTAAAATAAGTAAACATGACAATTCTTTCAAAAAACACGTTTTTATTAAGTCAGTCCATAACAAACAGGATCATTTATTAAATGAACAAAGCTCTTCAACATATATACATCCTCATAGAACTGACAAACATTGGACGCAGAATTCAAGTTCTCTACTTTTTTGTGAATTCTGCCCATTCAGCTATTGCTTTTTTATATGAATGAGAACGGTCACGCTCGTGAAGACTGTCCTTCAGTACCTCAGTCTGGATGACGGATAGGAGAGTAGCAACACATTTGGGGTAGGTGAGGTGGAAGGTGTAAAAACACCCCATCAGGATGAGTGGAGCCTCGTGCATCATTTCTCTAGGTAGGGTCATCAGTGTCCTCGGATGGCTGAGAGCAACAAAGTAGAGACAAAAAGTAAAACAAAATTAAACCTCAGGGCATATCAAGTTTTATTTCAGTTTAACTGATACTGACTCAGACAGACTCACCTCAAGAACATGTTAGGCAATTTGACTTTCACATTAAGTGTTGTGTAACTGAAAAGTAAGCACAAAAGCAAAAAAAAAATTCTGTGCAGAGCCCAAGGGAGTATAAGCTAATCATGGAAAAACTATGCTGTTGGTGAACGACAGGGTATGCGTGTATCCCTGAAGCGACATGAATCTTAATGTCACCTTGGGAAATTGTACATAAACTGGTGCTACTTTTTTTTCAAAATTGGCCTGAATGTTGCGCTAAGACAGAGAGCGTGCGATCACCAAAATCAAACGGTTCTCCTAGGGATATTGAATGTGCACAGCGAAATGAAAGAGTGAAATAAAAACGATTGGACAGTTATTGGATCAGCAAACTGAAAGTTAGGCTGGATAGTGGAGGGGCAGCGGTCGGGGTGAATTTATAATATCCCTGACACTTTCACTGCAGAGGATATAAAAAGCACTTGTCAGTTGCACAAGGGAAAGCAAAACAATAAGGGTCACCTGTATACATGACATAAGGTAGTAGTGTGTAAACCCTCTAGTGACCACTACTACCTTATAACTACCATTTTGCCATAATTCAGTCATCAAAAAGGAGATCCTGTCCTATCAAAATAATGAAAATAAGCTAATACAATCACATCCCATGCGGCCATTAAATGGTCACCCCCAACCTATAAAACATCAGTGTTATCTATACATTATGCTTACATTTATCCAGACCCATTGGTGGCTTCAACGACTTGTTCCACACTCCAAAGAACAGCGCATTTTCGCAAAAGCTTTCCCATCTGGCTTTGATCTGGTCAGTGAAGTTCTTGTTGCCTGCCTCTAGAATTCGGCCCATCTCGTCCAAAACCTGAGTGTAAAAATCAATAGAACTTTGATACAGAGAAAACAGCAAACAGATGTTAGATGTCTAAATAATTAACAAGAGATTTACCTTTTAAGAGTGACACAGTTGTGTCATCAAATCTATCCATCTCACCATGAAGAAGCATTCTGTAATTTACAGGAAAAGACGGCCACTGTCATTTTAAAGGTCAACCCCAAAAAAAATCACATTAAAAAGGCATCAGACACTAAATTGTAAAATTGCTGTGATTCACTATGAACTAGCCAGAGCCATATAATAGAAGAGTTACGACAACGGAAGTCCAAAAACGGTTATCGTCACGTGGTTCACGTGACGAGGATCGTTCCCCGGAAGTTCATGGCGGGCAATGTGAATACATTGATAACAGGAGATAGAACTATGATTTTTGGTAATTATTAGTGAATAAAGGTTTTGATTTGCAATATTTATACAACAAATCGATATGTGTATGTATTTACATCAATATGTTTTAAAAAATAAAATAGAATTTGCTAATATTAAGTGATAATATTAGGATTAGTGTGAACAACTAGTTTACATGTTAGACTAACAGTGCCTTGGTTAAAGAGCCTGTTGCTGTTTATTTATAGCTTTGAATTCTTTAAAACCAATATTATCTTCTTAAACTTGTATGGTAGTCAGGAGCATCACTTTCTAATGTATATTGATATATTTAGAGGGAGGGGATCTAAAGTAATGCTTTAAAATTCAGATTAGATTAATTTCTACCATTTTCTTAAATTCATGGTATAGTTTCAGTAATCCCCTGGTAATTGAGGACACAAGTTATCTAAATGACTAATGTCATCTTTATGGCTTTCAGAAAGGACAGGAGACCGACAGGTGACTATCAAAGGACTAGCAGCAGCAGCAGGACTAGCAGCATATGATGATGATGATGATGTTAAATGTGTTGTTTTAGGAACATCCATTGCAAATACATGGAATTCAATAAACATTGAATAGCACATCATGCAGTTTGTCTGTGCCTTTTCCTCTGTGTTGTCCTGGTTTGCTGTGCTGCCTCCTAGTCGCCACCATGGTTTGCTGTGCTGCCTGGGGATGCTCCGATCGCTCAGAGAAAGGAGTACGAATGTACAGCTTCCCCACTGACACAGAGCGGAGGAAGCAGGAGCAATTTCACGACCAACAGCAAAAAAATATGTGATTTATATACAAACACTGCATTTGCACTTTTTCACAAAACGAAAACCACACCATTGGGAAAGCTTAATGTTTTGTTTAATACAAAAAAACAGGGAAAGGCTTGAAAAACACTGAGAGTTGAGACTCAGGGTGCAGGGTGAGGGTCTCAGTGCAGGTATTCAGGCTCCATTGAATCCCCCTCTGGTTCTTGTGCTGAAAGAGGGAGTAACAGACAGGAGAAAGGGTTATACACACCTATATAGCACACCTATTGGATGGGAAATTGCCTTGGGGAGATAAGGTGTGGTCTCTGTTCCCAACTGAAGTTATGGAACTTTATTATTTGTGAGTTTAACAAAGTATGACAAATGGCATCAGTAACAGATGTGATATGAATTTCTATAAAGTTGTCTCACATTCTTGGTCATATTTTATATACAGTATGTAATGAGTATAACATGTCCAGTAAGTATAAAGTGTTTCCTAATACTGTGTATTCAACCACTATGGAATATGTATGTGGGCAGACAAAACTGAGTTGTTCTGTGTGTGAAGTAACCTCAAGTCACTCGTTTGTCAAGACAAAAAAGGGCAAGGCTGAGAGCAGAGGCTATACCCACCATCTTCGTGCATCGCCCTGTGGTCAAAAAGAGAAGGGCCCCTGTATCTACAAAGCCCATAGCTCATGATCACAGCGATAGTGTGAAAGGTGACACAGGTATAATAAGTATGAACTCTTAGTAACAAAAGTAATATTTCTTATTTTTAAGTGGTATAATATTTTAAATGTTCGAACATTTACAGTGCCATGTCTTCTACTTACATTAGTCTCAAAGATTGAAGGAAGAAGGGAAGGGATCACTGCCCTCCACCTGCCAGCACCCAGCCAGAGGAGCGCAAACAACAAAAACAAGCAAGGTGTCCCGTCATGTACCTGGAAGTTTGGGTTGGCAAAATGGAGTAAGAGAGGGACTTGAAAAACCTTGGTGGCTCTCTACTCATGTTGTTACAGTTGTCTTGGTTACAGCTCTCAAGTTTTTTTTTGTGCCATTTCCACATCTTTAGAAAATATGAAAAAATTGAAGTGAAATCAACCTCTTCTCTGGAGAACAAACTTTGATGTCTCTGTCGTGTGAGTTTGCAGTCTTGCAGTTTTGCTCCTCCACCTGTAACATCACTGCCCCTCCACCTGCCATACAGTAGGTTACTAACAAGATTACTTATATAATACAGTGATAGAATACATGTTTAGTATGCTTACTTATATTAAACAGTAGTATTAAACTTACCTTGTGTTTTCACTCTCACTTAAGTCCCTCTCCCTTTGCCATCAATCCAAAATCAGCTGAGCTGCAACATTATACAGACAGGTAATAATCAACATAATCACAAGGACACAATATGGCTCTGCTAAAAACACTCACTCTTACACGCACCAAAGTTATATTTATCTAATATTTAACTCCCTCCACCCCCGCATACAATCCAGTTTAGAAGCCCCTCTTCTCTAATTCAACAACGTTGGACGAAATGACATTAAGAGAACGGAATTTACAATTGAAAGGCTGTTCAACGTCTGTTGCTAACTTGCTTCGGTATCCTACACTGTAGCTTGATCTGTTATCAATCAATCAATTAATCAATGTTTATTTATATAGCCCAATATCACAAATGTTACATTTGTCTCAGTGGTCTTCACAGTGTGTACAGAATATCAGTATGACAATACGACACCCTCTGTCCTTAGACCCTCACATCGTACAAGGAAAAACTTCCAAAGAAAACCCAGTTTAAAGGGAAAAATGGGAGAAACCTCAGGGAGAGCAACAGAGGAGGGATCCCTCTCCCAGGACGGACAGACGTGCAATAGATGCCGTGTGTAAATTGAAAAGATAATACATTTGCAACATAGGTAGTCCAAATGTTTGGAAATGCATGTGTGTATAATAGGAAGATGAATCCACGAGGATATCCATCCAGGACTTATGATCCAGGACCACAGCCACGACTCAAGATCCAGCGCTCGCGATCCAGGACACAGGACCGCAGGATCATCCATGACTCCGGATTCCAGCGTATATAGACACCAAAAAGAAAGACATTTGGGGAAGCTGGGTTAATCGGAACATGAGTGTACACGGGTATAAACAGAGAGAAGGAAGAAGTAAGATGTCCCCCGACAAACTAAGCCTATATCAGCAAAACTAGGGGCTGAATCTAATCAGCCCTAACTATAAGCTTTATCAAAAAGGAAGGTCTTAAGCGCACTCTTAAAAACGGATAGGGTGTCTGCCGCCCGAACACAAACTGGAAGCTGTTTCCACAAATGTGGAGCTTGATAAGAAAATAATCTGTAAACGTTCCCTAAATCTACTAATTTAGGGATAATCCACTGACATCCTTTAATACACATGTTAATTTGAATCAGATGTACTGATAATATCCGCAATATAAATCTTTAAACTTCTTCTTACCTTTAAAAGTCCGTCACGAACGGTCTATTATGCTGCAACTCTACTGCTCTGCCAGCCTTGGCGCTAACTTCCGGGGAACGATTGAGAGGCTCTACGATCCGCCATTGCTGTAAAAAAGTGGTCCATTGGAGTGAACGGAGATGTCATAACTCTTCTATTAAATGGCTCTGGAACTAGCTAGGTCGACGTTAGCTAGTCTACCACCAGCCTTTGCGTTTTTAACTAACTGCTAGCTTTTAACAGATACAATTACTGAATACCAAAAGAAAACGTATGATATTAACGTCGGCTAATTTTGTGTTCCTTACAGACAATTTATTTATCTGAGAGTAGTTAACGTTAGCTAGCTGAATTTTTACATACCCCATTAGTGAGGTTAAGGTTAGCTGGCAACACGTGCTTCGTAGTTAGCTAGCTATCTTAGCTAATTCAGCTAACAGTTAACCAATGAATGTACTACTACTTAATAAATTGAAAGCACTAATATATTACATACGCCTATGGACTTTTATTCCTACGTTCAGTTACTAACGTTACCTTAACTCAGTGGTTCTCAAACATTTTCTGTCATCCCCCACTTTGAACAGGTGGGCCTTTTCAAGCCCCACCTGTTCCTCATCACTCCAATAAAATGGTAGGCCAAGCTTAAAATTGTCAAATGTATCGTTCTATAACAGGGGTCTCCAACCTTTTTATTTCAAAAAATAAAACAAGTCGTGAGCTACTTTTACTCCTCTTTTTGTTTTTTTGCAGTGTATATATTTAGCACATTTTAACATTATATGCTACCTTTAACCTTTGTGTGCTGTTTGGGTCTGTGGGACCCGTTTTCAGTGTTTACTAAAATAAAATGTATGCAATTTAATTATTTTAACCTGCTTTATTTGGTGGTGGACGTCACATCCTCGAGGGTCCGGGGGCATGCACCCTCAGGAAGATTTTTTTTAAATGTTGAAGTTAAATGCATCTATCTGGTGCACTTTGAGCTAGGGCTGCTCAATTAATCGTATTTTAATCGTAATTACGATTTTGGCTTGCAACGATTATGAAAACAACATCATCGAAATAAAACGATTTTTTTTTTTTTTTAAATAGGTTTTTCAGTTGAATTATACTTAAAGTTCAGGGTAATCAACTGTTAAAAACATACTTTTCAAATGATTTTCTTCAAGAAATTGATGTTTTTCAAAAAGTAAATGGTTAATCGTTTTTAATAATCGTGATATCAATTATTGACCCAAATAATCGAGATTATGATTTTTGCCATAATCGAGCAGCCCTACTTTGAGCCCAACATGAATTTATGGAAACAGCTCTCAACACTCAGATGAAAGGGAGCTGTATACTTTTCAATAATCCAAACATCTTTAGAATATGATCACAACCAACAACAAATCATTTAAACTTGTTTATTCTTATCTTATCTTACCTAGTTAGCATTCTTTCTTTTTATTTAAGCATATTTGACTAATCCCTCCCTTTTACACTTTTTACTGTCCTATAGTACACATTGGAATGATGTATTACTTTATTTGTTACAACTTTATTAAATAGATAGGTAGATAGGTGTGCTCTCTCTTGCTCTCTCGCTCTCTCTCGTTCCACATTGCTTTTCTTCCCGACTGCAACGCTGTTGTGTGTGTCTGTGAGAGCGTTTCACATGTGTGTATGAGACATTTTTACCAGTGGCGAGCCTGTCTCTGAGGGCCTAAGATATTCTACAAAATAATATTTAAAAACATTAAAACAAATTATATTTTTCTTTATATTTTTTTTTAAATATGTTTTTAGTAATATTTGTCATTAGTTTTACCAAAAATAACTTGATTAAATTGTATTTAAAATAACATTTCCAAAGAAATAAATCCTTTGAATCTGCCTATTCAGTTTCTGTTTGAATGTGAAGGGTTAAATGAAAGAAGCTCCTCTCTGCGAGTCTGTGAAGACAAGAGCTGATTGAATGTCCAGCTATGAATTCACAGAGGGCCAGCTATAGTAACTGACTGAGAGAGTAATGTCAAATGACAGTACAATTGACCAATCATATCTTCCCTCTAAATGGGTGGGCTTTATTATCGCGGACTTTATGACCGCTGTGAAAGGTTTCTTGTTTCCATAGCAACAACAACTGTCAACAGCGTAAACTCGCCTTCAAAATAAAAGCATGCGAAATTACACTTAAGACATACAACTGCAACGAAATTAACACAATGCAATATCCTTTTCAATTTCAAAGAACACAAATTGGGTTATCTACAGGTGTTGTTTTGTGTGGTAGAGGGTCGCTTTCATTGATGCGTTTTGCACCCTGGACGGCCATTGTTTTGATATTCCACCAGTGTGGAAAAACAGGAAAAAAAAACAAAAAAACAACACATCTCTGCGCCCCACCAGTGGGGCGCGCCCCACACTTTGAGAAACGCTGCCTTAACTGCACTTCTTGGTCGCTGTCCTGCCTCTCTGGTGAAGGTGTACTGAACAACGTGTTACATTTCGCTGGCGCTGCCGAGCTTGGTTTGTGGTGCGTTCAGGTGATCCTCGTGAAATAGGAAATTCCCCGTTTGCCATCATTTGGACACAAACAGCCATCCACTTGTAAACACTGAGGACTGAGGAGGATCTCTCGATGTAAATAATATAGTACTAGCATTCGTTGTTTACATCTTTTAGTGGATATTGTCATTGATCCAGCTTCTGACAAACACATGGTAAATAAAGTCACTAATTTTCCGACTTTATGAGAGATGACAAACACCACATGGATGCACATTCCAGGTTTTTCTTCTTTCAGGGCCAATGAGAAGCAGAGTAGGGGCGGGTCTTCGCATAATTAAATAATGCAGCAAGCGCCAAATTCGCACACACCACTGAGAGCAATCGTTATAGTCGTCCACATCTGATGAAGTGTGTGAAAATGTCAAAGATATTGTGATATTATTTTTTGTTATCCATATCGCTCAGCCATACTTGGTGTGTTAAGCTGTTCATGTTTAAATGTGTAATGTGGCATGGATTGTCTGAACAAGTTTGGTGTGATAAATGAAAAGCACCACAACTCAGAAATTAAGATATTGTTCTTTGTCCGGTATTGCTTATGCCAGATAAGAGACCAGATAACAGGGGAAAGAGACGTTCCTTGAAGGAAGAGGGAGGGGGTACTGAGTAGCTGGCAGCCCCTCCCAACAGTGTCCTCACTGCTCAGGGACCCCCACCTTGTTACCAGTTCCAGGGCAGTAACAGAGTAGAGATTGCACACCTACCACAAGAGTCAATGTCATGCATATCATCAGTTATTCTGGTCCATATCCTTTAGGAGAGTGTGTTATGATGATTATCAGTTCATTTTGTGATTATCATGTTAATTCTTGTTTGAATTGTGTCTTTTACTGTCTTTACCAGCTGGGAAAATAACTTATGTTAACCATAGAGCTCATGCTTGAAATTCATTTTTTTTTTCTTGCCATACTAGTGCTTAAAATAAGGCTTTTTAGCCTTGAAGTGGATGTTTTATAGACAGGTCCCTTGTATAGTTAAACATAACTAAAATAAAGACAAAGTTGCTTATCAAGACAAGGCAAGTAACATTTACTTGAATTAAGTCAACATTTAGAATCTAAATATAAGATTATTACACTTGGTTAGATCTGCAGTTTTTGCAGTGAGCTGATCAAGATATTCAAATTGAATGTCTTTTTTTTAGTACAAAGCATAGTTGATGGCATGAAATGAAGTCCTAGGCTCTTCCAACAGTATACATTATATTTGTATGACATGATATGGTATGAATGACTCATTCCAAGATATGGAAAATATGATTCTGAGTATAAGGTGAGCGGTGACATAGTTCTATTTCTGCTAATGGATGCTCTTATATACAGTACTACACTCTGGCCCTTTTAGTGCCGTCGCATTGTCGATGTCCATCTGTAGCATGTTAGAAAGGACTCTCTTTCATTCTCTTGCCATGTCCTTCGATAAAGATCTTGTACATTATTTGTTATAGCAGTGGATTATGAACTTGAGAATGCACAACCCAATAGCCAGCTAGTAAAAGCTTCCCCCTGAAGTTGATGGTGAGACAGCCATTAATACCTTCTTTGGAAGAAATAAACAAAGCATGCTGAGGTAATCTTTTAATCCAACTATGATCCAATAAGGCTACCAGTCAAACAAGATAACTTCCAAATCAAAGTTTCTCTACCAAACAAAGTAATATCAGTTCACAAGTGTGTTAGAAGTTATGTTTGTCACATTTGCACACACTGTATGAACATACATCTTACTGGACCCATCATTTGCTAAATGAATAGCTTTTAGTGTAATAATTAGTAATGCAGATGTGGAATTTGAAGAGTTAGCCAATAATTGTCCTGTGTTATCCACAATAAATAAGAAAATGGATCACAATGGGGGTAGAAACAAATTATTTAATGTTTCAAAAGATGATTTTATAGTTACTGAATCAAATAAGTGTTAATATTATACAATATAAAGATAATAACCCTATATTATTGAAATATCCATACTGAAAGGAGGAGGTGGTGGGAAGTCTGTGCACTATTCATATTGAAAGTGAAACCTTGTCCTTCGTTGCAATGTGTTATATAAGTACCAACCCTTCAGCACTTGTGTATTCCTCAGTGTTCATCCCAGCAGTGGACGTACATCACTGTCCTTGTTTGTAGATTACACTTAGAAACACCCATGTTTTAGTCTCCTCTGCAAAAACCTGCTTATATCTAAACATTTTAAATGGAAATAACATATATTCTCACCTTTAAGCAAGAATATTTGAGTAATTAACCGCAGATAATTATTGCTTTAAAACAAAATGCTTTCATCTCAGGGGTACTCAAGATATTAATTGCTTCACATTTTCCTTGTTCTCACACATTAAGCGGCAGCATTTGGTCCTTAATCTTGTTTTTGTGATCATGAATCATTACTAATGACCTTCATTATGTCTTGACTTAGTTTATCTTTGTCTATACATGTTTGCTATGCAGACAGAGAGCCAGACTTGTCCAATTATGAAAATATAATAGTTAATACAAGATGGAATTAATGTCATCGGAGTCGCCACATATTGATGGGTTTCACCTCCACCGTCTTAATAGTTGAGCGTATTTAGTTGAGGAATTCATTAATGGTATCTAATCAGTTTCAACTGCCTCTTGACACGTGCATGTAAATGAAACATAAGTAGCATGCCCTTTAGTGTTGTTTACATTTTTTCACAATGTATCACCTGATTAATTCAAATAACTTTGTTCATTTGTGCCACTGATTATCTGCCCGGACTGTGATGCAGCACCTCATTAGATCAGGACAGCCAGAAGGCATTCATATCAGTCTGGCTGAGAAATGACATATTCCAAACTAATATTGATATTCAACAGCATGATGTGCGGAATTATTATCCATAATTGAATTATTAAAAGTACACGGAAATATTAATTGAAACTTCAGCAGACATCTACAATGGAAATGTCCAAGGAGTGAAGGCAATTTTAAGGTATAAGATAGTAAATTAAATGTATTTTTACAGATGGTAAGAGGGAGTTATTTTTTCCTTATGCCTCAGGTACTAGACTCGAATGAAATCCATTTGTTTTCCACAATGTTGCTGAGTATTCCCCCCACATCTCCAAAGATGTGCGGAGCTTAAACACTAACTATGTTATCAGGTTATTTCACTCAAAAGGTATTGAATCAATTAATATTGTCTTCATATTGATTTGCGTTTAGTTGATGTCTGTGCTGATTCAAGATTTCAAAGGTAATTTTCTGATTAAATCATTTTGTTGTTTTAGTGTACCCATCGAATCCTCTGTATTAACTGAAGGGACAACATTTCCCAGGATCCAACATCTCTTAGGGAAATGGAAATAAAGTCAAAGGTCGGCGTACAGTCAAGTAGAAACACCTGGTCTTTCCATTTCTTTATTAGGATTGGAGTAAGTCTAAGGTATGGAAAGCTGTTTAAAACATAATTTCACGTGTTGAAAATTGTGGATTTTAGCCTTATTTCCTATATTTGTTGTGCTTCTACTTTGACATAATAACATGCTTTAATATTTGTCTCATACTGCCTTTGCTTTGAATCCAGAGCCCAGTGTGCTCCGATTGGTTAGCTGGCCGGCTCTGTTGTGATTAGTCACCTGTTTAGAAATGTCCCGCCCCATATCACATACAATATGTCATAATATCAATAGTGCTATTTGTTATTTTAAATGGCCAGCCATCCAGCCCTCCTAGATAGTGTAGGAGCAAGACACCCAGAAAGAAACATACCATCTGTGGTCAATTGCTTTAGCATTGCAGACTAAAATATAAAAGTTATTTAAAATTGTCTTATATTTATTCAGCTTTCATTATCATTTTTTAGTTCTACACTCTAAAAACGAATTCAGGCGACCTTTCACCTCCACTTAATTAAATGCATGGTTGCAAGACAAAAATGTGAGTTAATTGATTTAGATAAACATGTTAAGTTGCAAACATTAATTTATAAGTTGTGTTGACGTAATAATGTTGGTAATTACATCAACTTAATATTGTGTGTAATTTAAACTCTGATTTCTGCATTAATTGACTTAAAACTAAATTCAAGTTGTAGTAAGTAATGCAATTGGCTTGATAACTTCATTGTTCTACACCTTGAGTTAAGGAGTTCAAGTCCACTCCCACTTAAGATGCCTGGACAAGTTCCGACAGTTAAGACAAATAGAAATATACAAAGGACATTTTAAGGTGAGTGTCTTCTTTTGTCATTCAAATACAGTAGATAGCCTTATAGTGCACTGTATAGGCAAATTGCTGTTTGACCAAAATTAGCAGCCTTTGAACTATGAATAGTTCTGTGAGAGGGTACATAGTAGAGGCTACTGTGAGAGTAAAGATACTTTGGGTACTATTGTGATATCGCTTCTTATTAAAAATGAATCTCGGTGAAGCAGATCAAGGACATGCTTCTTGAGGTAGGATCCTTATTTAGAGTTGTCATTGAAATGCAAGTTGTTGGCAGTCATCCATTCAGAATATATTCATTTAGGTCATTTCTCTTTTTTTCCTTTTTCAAAAATAGCACAATACAATTAAAGTACGCAGAGAACTAGCCATCCGCTGCCTTGTCGTGTACCTTGGAGACAAGGAAGAGGACCTTTTCAAGGAGTTTAGCGGCGTAATTCAAAATCTTGAAATAAAATAAAAATCCACGGGCCCAGTGGACACAGGACAAAAGCACTGCTCTCTGTCAGTTACATTTTGAAGCATATTGCACTTTTGGCCTCACCCCAATCAATAATATCTTAGCAACGTTCAGCATGGATAGGTGTTGACAGCAATGGCATGGGAAAAGGATTGTGTAACATTTGAAAAGTGGCTTCTGCTCTTCTGCTCCAGTTCAAGTATTGTATGGAACCTGCTAAAAATATGAGAAGATACACTACAACGTATCTACTAAATCTGTCCACATGCATTTAAACACTAGGCAAAGTACTCAAAAGCACCTCTGTGTGTCTTCAGGACCACATTGCCATGACGACACACACATGCAGACTCAATAGGGGAAAACAATACCAGCGTTGCTTTAGCAGCTGGTAATAATGGCTCTGAATTAGCTAAGAGTGACAGTTTAAAAAGTATGCAATTACCTGGCTAATTCATTATCTCTTATGCGCTAACCTATTATTTAATGTGCTTCAAAAGGACATGAATATCGCCTTCATCAGTGACCGGTTCACCCCAGGATCTGACCATACGATGGCAACCATCGTGGTCGAGGGAAACAAATTAATGAGCACGCATTCTGCGTTAAATGTGTTCACACTGTTTGAAATAATGACTGTCGGCAGTGTAAACATCTTTGTTACATCTTTTGTTAAATGGATGTGTGATCTGCAGACTGGTGGCCATTGAGAGTTTGTTTCTGTAGTTTTACAAAAACTTTACAGATTTGACACATTTGGCACTGGTTTTAAATATGCAAAGGCCTCTAACTTCGATGTGATGGCAGCATGTATTTGCTGTGTCCCCATGTCCCATGGTAATATGGCTAATGTGTTTATTTATTATTTGTGGGGCAATTTCAATTTGTGTTATTTATCTTTTTTTTCAAGATTGAAATGAAGCTCAGCGCAAGTTCTTTCAGGAAGACTGGGTGTATATTAGGGGTGTAACGGTTCACAAACATTTCGGTTCGGTACGTACCTCGGTTTTTAGGTCACGGTTCGGTTCGGTACGTTTTCGGTACAGCAGAAAATTATCACAAAACATAACATATTTTTTTTTAATTATTATTAAACTGTGAATAATGTATTCACTCAAATAAATACAAAATATAATAAAACAAACATTAAGGTGCAGCATTTCGATTAACTGAAATCATCTGTATTTGAACTGTACTACCTAAGCAGCCAGTTTGACATTAGGACTTGCTTGTCATTGTATTTTCATGTTTTTTTAAAGAAAAATGTACTTGTCCACATTGCTTGCCGAAAGGGCAGATCTGCTGGCATTAGCAATGTCTCCTGCTGTGGAGAACACCCTCTCTAGGGACAGAGGTAGCAGACACAGCCAGGTAGCGCTTTGCTAACATGGCAACATAAGGATATTTGCCGTTTGTAATAGCTTTGGCTCGGTCTGATGTTTTTGCGAGTGGTGGAGGCTTAAATGCTAGCGGGAGTTGGGTTCGCACTTCAGTCTTTTGGTACCGGTGATATTCACGTTCAGGTGATGCCTTTTCAAATGAGTGTGCAAATTGATGTATTGCCAGCCGCGTAACCAATGTTAGTTGAACAATGCCGACAAACAGCTTTGGTTCGGTCCACCTGTCTTTGTCCGTCATCCTTGTACGTAACTGCGAAACCAAAATGTTCCCAAACCGGAGACTTCAATGATGCTGGAGGATTTTCGAGCTCAACTTTATCTGCGTTCGCCATTTCCTCAAATTACTGACTACATTTGAACGCATCCCTCTGACCAGCTCGTCCAATGAAATGACTTGCTCGCTCTATGACGCGTTGAACACAATGGGAGCAAATTACTCTGAATGCTGCGACGCAGCACCTGAGCTTACTTCCAAGAAGTTGTTCACGTTCTCAATTTTTTACGTTTAACGTTATATTCGTTCGGTACACTTCGGTACACACGTGTACCGAACCGAAGGGCCCGTACCGAATAATTTCGGTACGGGTACGTGTACCGTTACACCCCTAGTGTATATACATTCACTCTGCAGCTGCATATAATCAGCTCATCACAGGCGTTCTCTTTAACCTATTACATTTCACCTCATTCTCCAGCAGCCAATCAACGTGTTGCAGTCAAACTATAAAATGGTTCTCCTCTCTCCTGCAGTCAGCTGTGATTTCAGGTGTCCATGCACCTTATCATATGGCATGTGTCAATAAATGTTCAAACTAAATGGATTCTCTCCTGATTGAAACATCATGTGTTGAAATAAACAACTGCAGTTCAAAATAAAAAGTTAATTTCCTAATATTTTTGTCGTGGAATCAATTAATTTCTTTCTTTAAAGGCAAAAACATGAAAAACCTAAGAAAAAAAACTATTGAATACAATATATTTGGAGCAACTTAATTTATAAATGGTTGTCAACTTAAAAACGTGTGTTCACAATGATGGTAATTAAGTACATACAACTTAAAATTCCTTTTAAATCATATGGTAAAACAAGTTGGAGCAACTTAATTTTTGGAGTAATCAACTTAAAAACTTGTATCCCGAATGATGGTAATTAAGTACATACAACTTAAAATTCCTTTGAAATCATGTAGTAAAACTAGTCGGAACAACTTAATCTTTTGAGTAATCAACTTCAAAACTTGTGTTTATGCTACCAATTATTAAGTAAGTGGTAATTAAAAACACCTCTGACTGTAGAGGAAAAGCCTTCTCCCCTGACTCAAATAACTTTGTTGCTTTAAGACAATTTCATTAGAAGTTGTCTTAACTCAATAAACATCGATGGAAACTGTTGCGTTGATTTTCTTTGTTGAGCCAAGGCATTTGTTTTTAGAGTGTACAGCAAACAAAGACATTTGATTCTTTTGTTGATTTGGCTGCGACTGTTATAAGGTCCTAATTAGTTTGAGTTTTCCAAGCACAGGCACAATCATCCAAAGGCTAATTTACTTGTAATTGTTTTTGTAAAAAACTATTTGAGAATCTGGACAATTAGAGCCGTGTGTTTTGATTTGTGCGCTGAAACACCAGGCAAATCCAAAGCTGCTCCCTCTATGGCAGTACGAAGCTGAGTTCATATTTAATGACTTGGTAGCTGAGACATTTTCAACTCTCTGAAGAGCTTGGAAATGAGAAACCTCACAATGTGAAGCGGTGTGAAACTCTCTACCTCCTCCTCTGACACAAGAGGGATAACTTCCTGAGATTAATTTACTGAATACCCTGCAAACAAACAAAGACACAAAGATAAGCTGAATTACGCAGGTTAATTAGGCACACAATGCAAGATACTGTAGCTTGCAAGATCTCTCAAATTCAGGCGAGGAAGGGGTGGTATTTTATGTTGGATCCAAACATACATAACATTCATATTTTAGAAGGCGGTAAAGTTCTCACCCAAGCATTACAGTTGAGAGCCAACTCACATCTGAATACTTAATTTGACAAAGTGATCCCATTTGTGAGCACATTTGGTTGGATGCAGCCTGAAGGTTCAGCCAGCCTGAGCTGAACCTCAAAACAGTTACTAAATAAAACAGCACTTATGGCTTCTGTGAGAATGGGGGCTTTTAATTTTCCTGTCCAGATCAGCCTCTGCTCAGCACTCCAGTATCAGTATTTCCGCCTGGGAGGAGGCTTGTCACGGCGAGATATTGTCCATTGCCTTTCTTTATGCATGATGGCAGTACAACAGAGGAAAGGTTTATCATCAGCAGACAAAACAACCTTTTAATCACAGATGTGTTCTCAATAGAAAGCCCAAGCAGCAGGTTCATAACTGTTTGGCTGCTCCAGGTCCTCATTTCAATGGGCTTTGGGCTGAGCAAGGGAAATTACATCTGTAATCTACAAGCAGTCTCAACAAGCATCTTTCATTTCAGCACAGACCTTCTTTTGAGAGCTGGTTTCCATTTTTTGTGTTCTGGTGGGTGTGTCAGTGCTGCTCTTGTGTGTCATTTTGCATGATTTATCACCAGAGAGATGACTGCTCACACACTGGGAATGGTGTCAGGGCTTGACTGATATGAAAATTCTAAAGAAATTAAAATGAAATGGGCTTACAGTACTTCTTTGATACGTGACATTTAAGCCTTTTGAAATACCAGCTTTTATTGCACTATTTTTATGTTTAGCCCACCATCGTATATTTCAGCATTAATCTCACATTTGGCTGGTATTCAGTTTGTCGCGATGAAAACATCACCATTTGTATTATTTTCTTGAGACATAATGGGCACAATATTTCACAATGAAATGACAATGTCTTTGTAGGTCCAGCCTAAATTCATTCATCAATCTGAGTCTCTGTGTTTGATGACTGGGAGGCATTTTGATAAGACTGAGAGCAGCTATAGTGGCAGTTCTGTGATTTTGCCTTGGCATAATTTAGAACAGCAGGAGGGACACAGATACATTGCAAACACCTGAGAAAAGGTCACTGAGAAAGATGGAGAACAGCAGCAAATTGCCTCTCCGTCACATTACTAGTCTTTTGTTACCCAGCCTGCCACACTGCAGGGCCGACGTGAACTATGGGCTCTGACTTAGGCCCAGAACTCTGACTGTGCTACATTCATCTGGTCTTTACCTTCTCGGGAATAAGGAATACTAGAAGGAAATTATTTATTATCAACTGTTTTTTTCTTCTTTTTACTTTACATCAGAATTCCCCTTTGTGCAAGTGTTCCTTTTTGGTTGTCTGATGTTTTATTTGACATTTAAGGCCACCTTCTTACAATACATTATTGAGCTCTTGCTTGTTTTTTTACTTTAAAATGTAACAGAAGATGGATTTTTATAGATTTGAAGTCTTGATCTTTAGTTATCAGAGAAATAAGCTGATCAAACGTTAGCCCATAGTCTGCATCCTCCCTGCCCTGTGTCCGCTTTATTCTGCAGTTTTTAACAGGTTGTAATACCCAGGTCCCCTTTGTTGGTAGGACTAGAACTGTGCAGGTGAACGAAAAAGGATAACATTTGTTCTGCTTATAAAAAAAAACATTTGTCTGCTTGTTATCTACGATGGGACTACGGTAGAGAGAGTCAGCAGCTTCAGGTTCCTCGGTGTCCACATCACTGAGGACCTGACATGGACTCACCACACTAACACTAACACCATCACCAAAAAAGCTCGACAGCGGCTCTTCTTCCTCCGCAGGCTGAGCAGGTTCAACATGGACTCCAGGATACTCTGCAACTTCTACGGGTGCACCATAGAGAGTATCCTGACTGGCTGCATCACGGCCTGGTACGGCAGCTGCACCGCCCTTAATCGTAAGGCTTTACAAAGGGTGGTGAAAACTGCACAGAACATCACCAGGACAGAGCTGCCATCCATGGAGGACCTTTACTCCCAGCGGCTCAGGAAGAAAGCCCTCAGGATTATCAAAGACCCCCATCACAAACTGCTCTGTCTGCTGCCGTCTGGCAGGCGGGACCGCAACATCAGGACTAAAACCACCAGACTCAGGGACAGTTTCATCCCACGGGCCATAAGACTGTTAAACGCCTGAACATTTGAAACAACATCCACAACATTCATCTTCATCTAGAAATGATTTATCTAACATATCATATTCAATCACTTGTACTCTATATACTCTTATTGCACTATTCCACTATTTCACTATTTTTCTTTTTGTATTTACTTGCACTATTTTTTCTGTTTTATTGTGTTTCACTGTTGGAGGAGCCTGTGACCTAAGATTTTCATCATCATAACTACACTGTAGCTATGTACGTATAACCAATAAAAGCCTTGAACCTTGAACCTATCCCTGCTCTCTGGAACTGTAAAATACTCCACAACCCTCTTCAACACTGCAATGTCAAAGATTACCCAACTCAAATTTGTCTAAAATGCTCAATGTTTTATGTTTCAAAAGATAATGAAATACAGTAACATGTTACCACCAAAAGTCCATGGCACATTTCCATCCGTGAATAAGCACTAACCGTAATGGTATCCATTAGGGTACTGTTTTTTTGACAGCGCTAAATCAACAAAATAGCTCTGAGTAACTCAGAGCGTAATACCCGCATCATTCACAAAAAGATCATGGCATTAAAAAAGCACTGTGTGAATGTGTTTTAAGTGTGTTTGGATATGCAAAGAGTGAGAGGGTAATACCCGATGAGGTTAGGGTCAGAACCTCTGTTGGTCTCCATGGTGTTTGCTGTGGTTCACAATCTCTTTTTAAAAGACTGTGAAAGCCTCAAATGTTTAAGGATGTGTTTCTGCGAGTGTACTCTGTGTCCAGGGCTCATCAGGAACAAAGAGTAAAAATATGCCAGTTTAATGTGCTCACTGAACAGGAACATTGTGTTTGACTTCGGCTGTTCTTATCCGCCCCTTGGTGGTATCCTTCTCATATTCTAATTTGCTTTCCACTGAAAGGCATTTTTGTTATTAAATTATTCAAATGAAGACTGCCACAGTATATGAAATAAACGTTAAGAGAATGGGTTAAGAATCCACTTTAGACAATAATCATTGCTCGCTATTTTCTCGAAGAAAAAATTAATTCAAATCAATAGCCTTCACTCCCTAAAGGGTACAAAAAAGCAACTAGATTCTTTCTGTTGTCATTTAAATATTGTTTCACACAACAGGAGCTGATGGATTTAACTTTAAATTACACATGGAGAACATTTGCCTCTGTATTTCACTGTTGGGGTGACATTTGTAGTTATTGGGAAGTAATGCGACAAAAAGTCAACAAACCAAAAAGACACTTTACAGTCAGGAAGAAAAGCAAGCAGGCGATCAGACCGAAAGCAGCCCGTTAATAAATCCACATAGAGGCCTCATTCTCACAATTACAAAGTACAAATAGTATAAATAAAAGGAATCCATAAAGAATAAAAAAATAAAACAGAAAGTCAACAGTTTTGCATTGCAGTACTGCCGGTTGCCACTAGGAAAAAATGGAAGCAAGGCTCAGGGATAGCGTGGTGTCGATAGTTCTTAAAATACCTTTATGGTGTCGACCAAGGTTTGCTTCCTGTTACAGCCTTATTTGGCCTCATTTTCTTTGGATGACAATTACCTCCTGAGCTGAGCTGAACTGTGTCTGTCACATGTAGACATTGTAGTAATAATTCATATGAGAAGTTATCAATCTAGATTTGGCATAATTGTCATTATCAATGTTAGATTTGATTAGAGGAATGGCAACTCCCATCACAATAATGCCAATGTTCAGCATTACTGCATTTGCTGGTAATATCCTTAGACTTTATATTTAATATCATGTTAAAAGTCTCTTCTGAATACCTCCAACCAAATGGTTTTAGAATCCCGAAAGGCGAATGCAAACAGTTTCTGTTTACAACACTTTATCCAAACGAAGTGTTAGGAAAACTTTGCTCGGGCTGATAGTGAGTTCAGGCCCTAGAGCACTTAATTAATGAGATATTTCTAATGATGGAACCCTATTCATGAATAATCCATGACTCAAACCACAAGAGTTAGCGTAGCCTTGGGGGAGATCAACAAGCAAACTTATTGAAGTTATTAACATTAATATTTCATTTATTTATTTTGCATCCAATGAATATTAACCTTTGCTTTGTACCATCTGATTTAAAAACTCCTGATTTCAAGACTCAAGTCAAGCACTATCAATGAGGTATGATGATCCTTTTTCTCAATTTTCATCTCTTGTGTCCTATTTTTGGATTCTATTTATATTTATCCAAATATATATGGTCTTTTTTTCCCTTTTTTATCTGTATGTTCATTTATTTTCTAAAGAGGAAATGGGTCTTGCAGGTACAATCAATGGTTTCCAATGACTTTAAGTTAAACAATAAATAGAACAATCACTACAAGGCACTGGAACTTTTTGACATTAGCTCCTTGTACAGTATGTCCAAATGTACAGCATCATGTTTCCATATTAGCCTCACAGGAAGGATTACTGTTGTGGAATGGAGGGGCTGAGTCATGAGTGGGTTGAGCAGGTAAGCAGAAGTGTTGCTATGGTGTTTGACTTGAAAGTACTCGTTATGTTTCAGACCATCAGACTTGCGTGGGCAAAGTCGTCGCAGTTGTCATCAACCCGGCCTCCAAGCTCAAGTCACATTTCTCTGTGTTGATGTCAAATGTTACGTCTCACAATTAATTCAAGAGAGAATGGTTGCAGGAACAAAACAGTCTCAATCTTTAATAGTTTCTTGGCTAACTAGGTACAATGAAAAACTGTATATGAATTACTTCTATAACTAGGTCTAGATACAAAAAAAAGGTTACTAAGATTAAAAATCCTCATGAAAAGAATATATTGCTTCAATATATTAAAAAAGGCAAGACTAACATAAAAGGACAATGGTCATGTTAGAAGAACCACGCATCAGTAAAATGACCTTCCAACAGTCGAAACCCATTTTAGAAGCACTAATTGCCTTCTACTTTGTGTTTGAATTTGGTCTCTTTTACGTTAGGACAATGTAACCTCCCATTTCAAAAATAGTCCATTATATTGACAAGAACCAATCTCATTAGATTTGATGTGAGTGTTTACCGTAAAATGTAAAAATGGCATAATATTAGCGTTACCAGTTCAGTTTAATGGGAATATGTCATTAATGCATTAGCATGTGAATGTTAGTGAGGTAAAAAACAAAAAAAGAGATCAAAGTTTTGCCACATATTTTGTCACTTGCAGAAATATAAGTATATATCTTAGTAAAAACTAACATTTGAGTTCAAAGCCCTTTTTAAAGCTGCAACATGAACATTTTCTCTTTTAAAACAATACCCATGTGGCTTTCAAAACAAAGAGCAGCTCCAATCACAGGGGATGAGAAAAGGCAAAAAAACGACAATTAAGAAAAGTACAATGTTCTTTTTGTCTACTTTATAGGAAGTATGTCATTGCTGAAGTAAAAATGGTATTATATTACTTTCCACACACACACACACACACACACACACACACACACACACACACACACACACACACACACACACACACACACACACACACACACACACACACACACACACACACACACACACACACAGTTCAGCTGCCCTTGTTCTCTTCAGAAATGCAACCCACTGGGTTGAACACACTGGCTGATATAGAAAAAGTCCCATCCAAACAACTTTCAAAGCAAAATGTGAACAACCTCAGTTCACAAGGTGTTTGGCATCTCTGCCTTAGAACTCCCTGCGCTTGCAAATAATACTTTTAAGAGCCACTACCTGAGAATGTACCCACCGGATATCTGCACTCAGCCAGCTCTTCTGACTGGATTGAAGAGTCTGTTTGATGCAGAATAAAGTTCCAAAGTGGATACGATAAAAAAAGGTTTTGCGAGTTGTAAAGAAGAGTAAGGAAAATGTTTGGAAATTGAACATTGAGCTATGTCTGCAAAGTGAGGAAGTAGATTTTGATCTGCTATGTATTTTCTTCAGGCTTATACTCTAATCATTAGATATCCTTGATTGTAATATGCCTATTATCTTCCTGTACATTGCTGTTGCTTTTCCCGAGCAGAGGAAAACAAGTCAAGGCTGCAGTTTCAGGGGAAAACTGTAGGACCCAACATGTGACCATATGCGCACAATTACAAAAGTGCATCGCATAAAAAAAGTGGCTACATTGCAGCAAAATACCTCCACTTTAATTTAAATGCTACTGCCTACATTATACAGAAGTGATATGACTTGTTTCTCATATTGGCTCTCTCTGCACGCTGCTGTTTTTCCTCAAATTCTGATAGGGTCTAAATTAAAACCAAACTTCACATGTTTTTGAAATCCTGCCAATCCAGAGTCAATCAATCAATCAATGTTTATTTATATAGCCCAATATCACAAATGTTACATTTGTCTCAGTGGTCTTCACAGTGTGTACAGAATATCAGTATGACAATACGACACCCTCTGTCCTTAGACCCTCACATCGTACAAGGAAAAACTTCCAAAGAAAACCCAGTTTAAAGGGAAAAATGGGAGAAACCTCAGGGAGAGCAACAGAGGAGGGATCCCTCTCCCAGGACGGACAGACGTGCAATAGATGCCGTGTGTAAATTGAAAAGATAATACATTTGCAACATAGGTAGTCCAAATGTTTGGAAATGCATGTGTGTATAATAGGAAGATGAATCCACGAGGACATCCATCCAGGACCTATGATCCAGGACCACAGCCACGACTCAAGATCCAGCGCTCGCGATCCAGGACACAGGACCGCAGGATCATCCATGACTCCGGATCCCAGCGTATATAGACACCAAAAAGAAAGACATTTGGGGAAGCTGGGTTAATCGGAACATGAGTGTACACGGGTATAGACAGAGAGAAGGAAGAAGTAAGATGTCCCCCGACAAACTAAGCCTATATCAGCAAAACTAGGGGCTGAATCTAATCAGCCCTAACTATAAGCTTTATCAAAAAGGAAGGTCTTAAGCGCACTCTTAAAAACGGATAGGGTGTCTGCCGCCCGAACACAAACTGGAAGCTGATTCCACAAATGTGGAGCTTGATAAGAAAAGGCTCTGGCTCCCATTGTACTTTTAAAGATTCTAGGAACAACCAACAACCCTGCATTCTTGGAACGCAATGCCCTAGTAGGACAGTAGGGTATAATGAGTTCTTTAAGGTAAGATGGCGCCTGCCCATTAAGGGCTTTGTAGGCGAGAAGAAGAATTTTAAATTCTATCCTGTGTTCTATAGGGAGCCAGTGTAAGGCAGCCAGAACAGGAGTAATGTGGTCCCTTTTCCTAACTCTGGTTAGTACACGAGCCGCAGCATTTTGAATCAGCTGAAGCGACTTGATTGACTTCTTGGTACTCCCTGATAATAAAGAGTTACAATAATCCAGCCTAGAAGTAACAAATGCATGGACTAGTTTCTCTGCATCGTTTTGAGGCAAGATATGCCTGATTTTTGCAATGTTACGTAGATGGAAGTAGGTGGTCCTTGAAATTGATTTTATGTGGGCGTTAAAGGATAAATCCTGATCAAATATAACACCAAGATTCCTTACAGTCTCACTGGAGGCCAAATTAATGCCATCCATAGTTAGTATGTCTTTAGATAATTTGTTTCGTAGATTCTTCGGGCCAAGTACAATAACTTCAGTTTTGGTCGTGTTTAACATCAAAAAGTTTAAGGTCATCCACGTTTTTAAGTCCTTAAGGCAGTCTTGAATTTTATTTAGATGATTAATTTCATCAGGCTTGATTGATAAATATAGTTGAGTATCATCCGCATAACAATGAAAGTTTACAGAATGATTCCTTATAATATTGCCTAACGGAAGCATATATAATGTGAACAAAATAGGTCCGAGCACTGAGCCCTGTGGCACTCCATGGCTAACTTTGGTTTGCGTGGAAGATTCATCGTTAACACGTACAAACTGAGAGCGTTCAGATAGATAGGACCTAAACCAGCCTAAAGCAGTTCCCTGTATGCCAACTAAGTGCTCTAGTCTTTGCAATAGGATATCATGGTCGATAGTATCAAATGCAGCACTAAGATCGAGCAAAACAAGAATAGAGACAAGTCCCTTGTCTGAGGCTATTAGAATATCATTTGTGACTTTAACCAGAGCTGTCTCTGTGCTATGATGTGTTCTAAAGCCAGACTGAAAATCTTCAAATAAATCATTGTTTTTTAAGTAATCACACAACTGTTTTGCGACCGCTTTCTCAAGAATTTTTGAGAGGAACGGAAGATTAGAAATAGGTCTATAGTTGGCTAAAACCTCTGGATCGAGGTTGTGCTTTTTAAGAAGCGGTTTTATCACTGCTACTTTGAATGATTGTGGAACATAGCCTGATAATAAAGACATATTCATAATATTTAATAAAGAAGTGCTAATTAATGGAAAAACTTCCTTCAACAGCTTAGTTGGAATTGGGTCTAACATACACGTTGATGGTTTAGAAGAGAGAATCATTGAATGTAATTGTTCAAGGTTAATGGCTGAAAAGCATTCTAGTTTACTATCTAGTGTAATATTAGAACTTACGATTCCGGGAGCTGTTGGTAACACTATACTGGTCGAAGGCAAGAGGTCATTAATTTTGTTTCTAAGAGTAACAATTTTATCGTTAAAAAAGCACATAAAATCATTACTACTGAGTGCTAAGGGAATAGAAGGCTCAATCGAGCTGTGGCTCTCTGTCAGCCTGGCTACAGTGCTGAAAAGAAATCTTGCATTATTCTTATTCTCATCTATTAATGAAGAGTAGTAGGCTGCTCTCGCTTTACGCAGTGCTTTCTTATATTCATTGAGAGTAATATGCCAAATTAAACGAGATTCTTCAAGTTTAGTGGAACGCCATATCCTTTCAAGTTGTCTAGACTTTTGCTTTATTTTGCGGGTTTCGGCATTATGCCATGGAGCTAATCTATGTTGTTTTATTTTCTTCTTTTTCAAAGGAGCAACAGAATCTAATTTTATTCGCAGCGCATCTATAGCACTATCAACAACATGATCAATTTGGGGTGGTGTACATTTTGTATAAGTTTCCTCCCCTACATGCAGACATGCTATCGAGTTAAGTATTGGTTGAATCTCTTCCTTAAATGTGGCTATAGCACTAACAGATAGGTTTCTGCTGCAAGAGCTTTTGACTAATGCTTTGTAGTCTAGTAACAGTACTTCAAAAGTTACTAAGAAATGGTCGGATAAAGCAGGATTATGCGGTTCGACTAATAGTTGCTCAATTTCAATACCATAAGTCAGAACAAGGTCGAGAGTGTGATTATAACAGTGGGTTGGTTTATTTACACTCTGACAGAAACCAACAGAATCTAATATAGAGTTAAATGCAACAGTAAGGCTATTTTTATCATCGTCAACATGAATATTAAAGTCACCTACGATAATTACTTTGTCTGTTTTAAGAACCAAAGTTGATAAAAACTCAGAGAATTCTGATAAGAATTCTGAATAAGGACCTGGTGCACGATACACTGTAACAAATAAGATTGGCTGCAAAGTTTTCCAGGTCGGATGCGTAAGACTAAAAACGAGGCTTTCAAAAGAGGTATAATTACATTTTGGTTTAGTATTGATAAGTAAACTTGAGTCAAAGATTGCTGCAACTCCACCTCCTCGGCTCGTGCCTCGAGCAATATGAGTGTTGACATGGCTGGGTGGAGTGGCCTCATTTATGCTGACATATTCTTCATGTCTCAACCAAGTTTCAGTGAGACAGCATATATCAATATTATAATCTGATATTAAATCATTTACCAATATTGCTTTAGATGCTAGAGATCTTATGTTTAAGAGACCACATTTAATCTTCCTGTTTTGTTGCACTGTAGTAGTTGTTACATTTACTTTTATTAGGTTATTATGTATGACACCTCTATTAGGGTTTACCTTAAATTGTCCTTGGGCAGACACACACACCGCTAATATTGGGTATTTTATTGGGTTCGGGATTCCTATGGGTGACTGCCTAGGAGAGAGCGCAGAGAAGCGTGTAAGACTGCGACTCTGCCTCCTGGTCTCAACTCCAGTTTGTCATGGATTACGTCCACAAAGCCCTGAAATGTTTGCCGAAATGAGATCTGCACCTTTCAAAGTAGGGTGAATGCCGTCTCTCTTAATCAGACCAGGTTTTCCCCAGAAGGCTGTCCAATTATTTACGAAGCCCACATTGTTTGCTGGGCACCACCAAGACAACCAGCGCTGAAATGATGACATGCGGCTATACATGTCATCATTGATCAGATTGGGGAGGGGACCAGAGAAGATTACGGTGTCCGACATTGTTTTAGCATAACTACACACCGACTCCACATTAAGTTTTGTGCATTCTGATTGGCGTAAACGAACATCATTACCACCGACGTGAATAACAATCCTACTGTATTTACGTTTATCTTTAGCCAGCAGTTTAAGATGCGCCTCAACGTCGCCCGCTCTGGCCCCCGGAATGCATGTGACTGTGGAGGCTTCGGTCTCTAAATTCACGTGTCTCATAATAGAGCTACCAATAACCAGAGTTGGCTTCTCAGCGGGTGTCTCGCTGAGTGGGGAATATCTGTTAGATACGTGAACGGGTTGGTGGGGACCTGCGGGTTTCGCGTTATGCCCCTTCTGAACAGTCACCCAGCCTCCCTGCTGCTCGGGAGTTGCCGGGGGACGGCTAAGAGGAGCTACATTTTGCCGGTCCGCACATGCTAACATGGGCTTTACTTTAACTGAGTTACTTTCTAAGATGCGGAGCCGGGCTTCTATGGCTATGATTCCCGCCTCCAACCTAACAACTATACTACATTTAACACATGTATCCTTACCAGTAAGGGAGGCCGGGAAGTAACCAAACATGAGACAGGAAGAGCAGGAAATAGCACCAGAAGGTGGGGAAAGAGCCATGGCTAGCTATCAAGCTAAAGTAGCTACCGTTAGCAAACCCGAAAAGAGTGTAGGCAACTGTGGAGTTACAGTCGCTAAGAGAAGGAGAGTTGTGAGTACTTAAGCTGTAGTAACGTGTGATTACAACGTCAGGCAGTTGCCGTGATCAAGAGTTTTAAAACGATCGATTAAGTTTAAGTTAATAAGTTTAAGTTAATAAGCTATCAGCAACAGAACAGGCACACGGGATACCCGGAGATGAAAACAACAACAACCGGAAGTTACAACGTGCAACGTGCTCACCGCAATAGGTTCCTCCTTCCGCTTGGGGGGGACACAACTAATGATGAAGAGGGGGACACGAGCCAACCGAAGAGGATGTCGCAGCCCAGGAAGCGGATCCGGCTGAAGCGACAGGAAGAGTCCGACTCGGACTGTGTGGAGGAGAAGCAGAGAGAGGAGGCGGAGAAGCTGAAGAGTAGGCAGAGACATAGTCAATACTTTACTGAAATGCCATTTAGCCAGGGTGCTGATGCTTTGAAATGTTCATTCGCTACAACTATCTAACTCATCTGTATAAAGTGTTCAATAAATGTGAAATGCAACCACCTGTTTATTACCCCGGTAACAAGGGTTTCATTTAAAGAAGGGATCTTTTTTTATAGCTGTTTTGACATGATGAGTGTTTTTACCAGATTTCATGTTAAGAGTTCACAAGCATGCTGGCATCAAATATTAGCAGCCATATAAAAGGCAGGAATTGCTGGTAAAGCAGCCATGCACATCAGTGTGGCCCCTTCATGTTGTTTAAAGGACGGAAGCATCCTTACAAACCTTTAAGCACTCACAATGATTAGCTATTGCACAACCTGAAACAGCGCCAAAGGGTTAAAGCCCCATTTTAATGTAGTTCAGGCATTACTGGGCTTCAGTGTTGGGCTGCTTTCCAAAAGGACAATTTCAGAGAATTACTGAAGGCCCATTAACTTGTCAAGATCCCCATTCCATCAATGAAAGGCTAGAGAAACATTGTTTTGCAGAAGATAAATGCATCCTACACATGTGGCCTTTGTCTATTTGACACATGCATATTCCAAATTACATCTCTTCAGCTGAAATAGCTAGATAGACCGCTGTACTGTATGTGCTTACATATTGCGTGTTGCGTGTATCAGTAGTGAACTGTGTGGGCAGACGTACAGAAATTCACCATGACAAAACTACACCTCTTGATTTGAGTACAATTATAAAAAGAACAATTATTTCTGTTTAGAAGAGTTGAATGCGTTCACTTCAGTTATATTAAACATGTGTGCATCAGCTTTCATCATCAAAGTGATCATAATTATCTATAATATAAAAAATAAAGTATATCCAAATAAATTGGCAGGACCCCCCAATAGGGGTCCAGGCTAAGCCCCAAATGTCTTGGAATCCTAGAAACGCCCCTGTGCATACTGTTAGGAGATATAGGCTTAAATCTCCTCGCGTTCCTACAAGCTGTTATCTTACATGAAGGGAATCCAGAGCATACACTTAACCGTTTAACAATAATCCACTTTAATGGTAATATACAATGCAATACAATCAAATACATTACCATACACAATCATATCGTATTATGTGTAATGTCAGGAGTTAGGCCTACTCCTGGCTCCTGCCCACAGGCCACCAGACCTCCTGTCCCAGCGACGCGTGAAGAGAGAGACAGAACAGCAAGCTGGATAGGCTTTCATACCAAATGATACAGGAGGGGGTGGAGTTTAAGGACAACTGGTCCAGTCATCTCATACAAACACCTCTGACCCTCACTGTCTCCTATTTCTGCAGCCTCTGCACCGACACACATCCCCCATCACATTCCGAGACCACAGTGGGGTCTCGGTCCAGCTCCCCCACAGCAATAAAACCCTTACCAGCCCTTGGTCTACCGCCATTTTGGTCCTCACATTTATGAAAGGATGAAACAGATAACTCAATATAAAACACACTTCTTAAATATCAGATGCTGCAATCCCTCTTTTGCACTCTCCTAAAAGAGTGCAACTTACACAAGGCACTTGAAACATAACTATTGTCATTCCTCTCCAATATCATCAGAAACTGAGATCCAAAATATTTGAAATCGTGAAGGAACAGAACGTCACTTCCCATGGCAGTGAAGGAACCATGAGGGGGCAGCTGAGTGCTAAGAAGCGGTCTCCTGGTGGTGAATCATCAGCCCGCCTGCCCGCCCCCCCCCAAAGGAATAGCCCACACGACAGCTGATAGGGAGGGGGAGATGCGGCTTTCCCTTCACGGGTGGAACTGATCAGAGAGAAGTAGACTCCTCTGCTGCTCGACAAGTCCCCCAGCCCACTGCCAGCCGCTTCCAAGTCGTCTGCTGCCTGGATGTCCTCGACGTCCTTCCCCGGTCCGATGATGATGCCTCCTGGGACGACTGCTGGATGGATGTCCTCGAGGTCCTTCCCCGGTCCGATGATGATGCCTCCTGGGACGACTGCTGGATGGATGATGGATCTCCTCGAGGTCCTTCTCCTCCAATCCGCTGATGACAGCCTCCGAGTCGACCTCCCTGATGAGAGCCCGATCCGTCCTGATGTCGTCTAGGGTCCTCGCAGGTGTTTTCCCCCGCCGCACACTGGCTCCGCACAGTGGTACCAGTTGTCCCCCTTTCCTTGTAGGCGGACGGCACGGGATGTCCTCTGGGTCACTTGGTCGGAGCCGGAGAGCCTGGGGTTGACAGTCAGCCTCCTGCGTCTCGGGTCCCCCTTTTGGCATCCACAACCTGTGTGGAGAAATCTGATACAAATCCCTCAAGCCTACGCTCCGGGCTCTGGGGCCCTCGGCTGTTTGACCCACCAGTGCCTGGCCACTTGGAGCCTGTTGGTGGGGTGTCTTAAAACAACAGACGTCGGTGCACAGGTTTTCTAAATTAATTGTGCAGCTTCAGAATCTTAATACTTGGACTGTGCCAACTAAATAAGAACCCCAACATCTTTAGGTAAACTAAATAACATATTTCAATAGCTCTGAATTTCTGACAAGCATCTGTATTTATTTTTAAATGAAATCCTTGAGATCCCATTAAAAATCTAAAAATATGATTTGAACTGCCAATGTTTCTGGTAAAGAAACACACTAATCTTATGGATTCAAAAACAACCAAAATCACAATACTAACAAAGTGAATGGCTTCCTGGTGATACTGCTTCTACCCGTCAGTGCTTAGATATTATCCCGCTGAAAAAATGAATACAGAATTCCAACAAACTGTCCTCAAATGTCTTTCTATTATGTATTTAGATTAAATGTATATCCCCATAATGACCTCAACAATAAAGTCTATGGCTTTTACTTCTTTACCAGACTAGTTACATGATGTTGTCCAAATTACATTGTGTCTCATTACATTACTATGTTTTAGCTTAACTGTAAATATGTTCTTTCTACATTTCAAACCTCAGTTACTTTAATACCTGTTGAAACATTAGTTGACACATTACTCACCGGTCAGCCTCTCCAGTATTTCATTCTGGACTTACATCTCTCCCAGCAGCCCCTTGGCCACTGATTCTCTACCTGTGTTTCCTGCTATAACTCAATCAATACTAGAGACATGTCAACATTCACCAAACAGCCTCTTATCCCCAAATATGGAGCAGGTCAATTCTAAAACTGTCAATCAATGGTCAGATTGAACAATGGAGTTGGGCAGCAGGTTCCTTTCAGTCCCTAAATGAAAAATGTACATTGTAAAGTTTACACTCCCCCTTTTTTACACATTCTCTCATGTGTAAACAAAAACCTGTATGGGAAGAAAACCTTCAGGTCATAATGGATTATAAGACAATACCAAACATTTTTCCCAGTAAACACTTGAGAGTGTTTCTCTCCATCATTCAGTCCTAAAAGAAACAGAATTCCAAATTTCCTAGTTTGAGTTTCACATTCTGCAAACCGCCACCTCCTGTGGGAGTGAAACATCATCAACCAGATTAGATACGGTTTCCCCTTTTGTGCAATGTTAGGAAACCCCTCATTTCACACAGAAATAATGTGTTAGTCCAAAACATGCTTGATTAGTCATCGTTTCAAATCACGCAGTTGCACTGATCAGGTGCAGACATACACACACTCACACTGTCAGGTTGTAAAGTCAGGTTTGGTCAGGTTCACCTCAGAGTCAGTCATTGACAGTGCCTTCCCAAGTTACCCTGTCGGTCAGGGTCTCAGTCTTTTTGGCCATGTGTTGTGCTCTGCAGAGATGTTCCAGCACAGGCCAGCATCCTCCGTCTATACAAATCTGTATATATGGAGCGCCATCATTTATTAATTCACAATTACAACTATAATGTTCAAGATATCTCCAACCCCTCCTTGCTGTTTCCCACATTCCCTGAAAAGTGTCTAGCCAAAAAAATGTCACTTCCTTATTGTACTATTACTATTACTGCAATTCATTTACACCTAATTAGTATTAAAATGACTAATAGATCTATTTCAGAAACATGTGTACATCACTATCTTGTGTCAAAACATTACTAGGATCTGTAAAGCTCTGCTATTTATTCCATAACTCATTCTATCAATTTATCTTCAATTCTGGTGCACTTAAAGAACAATGTTACCCTCTTTCACAGTGCGTGGAACTCTGGGTGTCTGAACATGAAACCAGTACCTCAAATTGAAATACTATATTTTGTTTAGAACCAGCTTTCCCTTCAACATGACCTATATAAATAAATATTTATCTGATCTTATAGAGCTGTTACTAAAACTCTCCCTTTGAACTGATCAATACTGTAACAAATTAAAACACTACCAAATTCACACACGAATAAAAAATCCAGTGCATACTTCCTTCATGCCCCCCCCCTTTTTTTTATCAGTGTGTATTAGACTGATTTTCCACTTCCCTTTAATAGTCCCCCTCTTTTCCGCTATTTTTATTTACCAATTGACTAATTTATGGTCCATAGATCTTCTTATCTTCACTTATTTATCAAGTCAATTCAAGTTCTTTACAATACATTAGTAGATACCTTGTGGAGTCTTCACAATAACTAATCCCCTCTAGGATATGAAATCCATTCATCTTCAAGCAGATACTATGTCCTTATTTATGTTTAGTTCACGATAACAATGGTATAACAACCACATGTCATCCATTCTGGTCCACCTAAAAACCAATGTTAAACTCTTTAGCAGTGTGTGGAACCCTGGATGTCCGAACATGCAACCATTCCTCCCTCCTTTATCAAGGATTTAAAAACAGAAGTCATTTCATATTTCCCATGGTAATAACTATGCTACAATGGTGAAATCAATTATTTAGATTGGAATACTATATCTGGCTTGGCACCAGCTCTCCCTTTAACATTATCCATACAGATAAAGATTTGTCTTATAGAGTGGTTCCCAAAACTATCCCACTACTTTATTCACACGTGAATAAAAATGTCAAAGAATATTTGGTTAACCTGATGAAAAGATTGAAGAGTATGGTTGTACTCTGAACCCTCAGTGTGTTCTCATTTTACCCTAATAGTTACTGCTATTTTTATTTAATAAATCTTTCTGTCTTTACGTATTTATGCTTTAAATGTGCGTTTTGTGAATAAGTGTGTTTATGTGTAAACTCACTCATTCCCGTTTTCCTTTTCTCCTCCTCTGGTTTTCTCAAGCCGTGACCCCGGCCTCCTCACTTCTAATCGACCATGCCAACTCCTCTGATTCTGTGTTCTCTTCAGTCCATCCGCTGTAACTTCATCCGCTGTCAGCCATTGGCCCAGTTACATCTGCATGCACCCTCATGCCAATGTTCTTGCACTGCTTTACATTTCATCCCTCCTTTACAGTCTCTCTGCTGTTTTTATGGAGGGCGGATTCTGCTCATCTCCCACACTTTGCTCTTGTGCTCAGCTTGGAACTTCATGGTCCTGTCTGAGGGACTGATGAGGGTAGATTTCTGCCCGTCAGCATGCTGTCTGGTTCTGGATGCCACAGGCGGAGATAGTTCTGGCTGCAGTCTTGTTGTTGTCGTTTCAGCTCTGGTTCTCTGTCTGTTCGATGGAGAAGAGGAGTTTCCTGTTGGGTTAGGTCTTTTGTCTGCTTGGAGGGTCGGGATCTTAGCCTTTTCTAACTCAGAGGGGGAGTCCAGGTCTCGGGACGCATTACCTATAAAAAATCTAGCACACTGAGGTTAAATAAATCCAACCCTTTCCACTCTGACTCTTTGTAATCATACTATCTGTCTTAATTGTTAAATGCCATCTAAACAACCTAATTGATGTCTACAAATGATATTACAAAAACTCACTCTAAAAATTGTTTCATCCATTGCTACATATGTACCCAACATAACTCTTTCAGGAAACCATTTTCTCCTATACATTGAAAAACGTACATGTTTCCAGCATCACATATTCCACACACCACGAAAGAGCATCTACATATTTTCTCCAATATTTTAAGCTAGTTTCTATAACAAGATTATCACGTGTGACATAATAATCAGATGTCTTGTTTGCTAACCAAGAATATTAAACTTCAAAATGTCTTTTGGCCAGTTGAAGTCCTGCTTACTTCATCCTTAAACTCTACTTTAATTATTTGAAACCAAAAAAAGGTCTTCCTTCTCCACCATGATCCTATCTCTATATCAAAGTTCAGACAAACTGATGATTTATCTTCAGAAACCATGAGGAATGACTCATAAAACACTATTTTCCCTTACTTCAGTTCTAAATCAAATGAGCCAGACAGGAAACCCCCTTTAACCACTTGCTTATCCTATTATTTTGATCAAAGTTGTGTTACAAGCAGGTTAGATCTGTAATGAATTAAAATCAATATTTAAAGACGCAATATAAGTTAAATATATTGTTAAGGTAATTACTGTTTTATTGTGAAGGCATCTCTGGCGGACAGCGGCCTTTGGCTTTTATTTTGAAAGGCCGTTCCGGAACAGCCGTGTTCCTAGAAACACGGCAACTTGACAATCGTTCCAATGCATTAACTATAGTCGTGAAAGAGACAAGGAGGGGGAAGGCGTGTGGAAGTAAGCAATGAACTGAAAATGCCACCAATCCTGTTCTAACGTGATGGCGCACATTGAAAACCTAAACGGGCATAAGTACCCCTGTCTTTTGTACCATTACATTTACCAACATAAAACAAGGTCTTTACTAATCAACAATGACAACCTACAGACAGCTTATTTATTTAAATATACAAGCCTTTTCTTTATCCCCCTTTTTGATTCCACTTAAAATCAATCTCTTAATCTGTTCCCATTGCTCCCGATAACTCCCTGGAATTTCAGAATTGTCTTTACTATTCTGACGCAATATATTGACTTCGCTTTTATTTATCTGACTTAATTAACGTGCTTCCCCCCCTTTCAGCCACTAGATGGCAGCAGCAGAGCACAAATGAGCTTCACTCTTCTGAGCGAATGCCTGATTACCACAGACAATCGCTCACACAGGTTATTTAGGTAAAAATCACACAGATTTATTCCCCGTACAGTTTGTCCGGCCTGATAACGTGTTACATATGTCGTCACGCAGGACTCTCTGCCTACCTTGCGATCAACGTTATGTTTACGTCAGCCTTTCAAATTAATTTTTACAGACAAGGGAAACGGGAGCCGGTCTCGTCACAATGTAGGTGACGTTAGCGCTCTCTCCCAAGGATTTAACAGAATAGCAGTCCATTGATACTTTCGCTTATTCGATCTCAGACTGCTATTTTACCCCCAGTTATAAACGGCGGACCGATCTTAAATATCGACCATCCAGGTTTCGCCGTCTGGGACTTGCACCCAAAACTCACGAACTGCACCGCTCCTTCGTCACTTCAGGACTAAACTACCTGAAGATCCACGCAAACTGCTCTAATTTCTTGTTACGCAGGACTCTCTATACCTGACGATCAACGTTCACGTGTTTTATATAACTTTCCTAACATGGTATAAAATATGCATTGTATACTCCATTCAAACTTCAAAAACACTCTGAATCCTGGTTCCACAGCCCTGTCTACACGGAAACGTCGGGTCACCATTTGTTAGGAGATATAGGCTTAAATCTCCTCGCGTTCCTACAAGCTGTTATCTTACATGAAGGGAATCCAGAGCATACACTTAACCGTTTAACAATAATCCACTTTAATGGTAATATACAATGCAATACAATCAAATACATTACCATACACAATCATATCGTATTATGTGTAATGTCAGGAGTTAGGCCTACTCCTGGCTCCTGCCCACAGGCCACCAGACCTCCTGTCCCAGCGACGCGTGAAGAGAGAGACAGAACAGCAAGCTGGATAGGCTTTCATACCAAATGATACAGGAGGGGGTGGAGTTTAAGGACAACTGGTCCAGTCATCTCATACAAACACCTCTGACCCTCACTGTCTCCTATTTCTGCAGCCTCTGCACCGACACACATCCCCCATCACATTCCGAGACCACAGTGGGGTCTCGGTCCAGCTCCCCCACAGCAATAAAACCCTTACCAGCCCTTGGTCTACCGCCATTTTGGTCCTCACATTTATGAAAGGATGAAACAGATAACTCAATATAAAACACACTTCTTAAATATCAGATGCTGCAATACCTGACCTGTGCGGGAGAGCTGCGAGTGTACTGCATTTGTATAGGGCCCTGGCCTCCTGTGATTTTGCAAAAGTTGCTTCAGGGAAAGAAAAATATCAATGGTTTAAATACATTTCAGGTTGGCAGAAATCCTTAATAAACCATTGGTTTGGCAAGTACATTTTTCTCAGTCATTATGACATAAGAGCAAAACTCTCCCTTTCATGTAGTTTGTTATTTAGGTTTTTGTGCATGTAAAAGTTATGCAAAGGCTGGAATCCCAAGTTCACGCTAGAGGGAGTGTGATGGCCACAGCCACACAGGGTAAACCAACTACACTGCATCCTCATCTTCAGTAGTTTTGCTTTAGTGCAGCTACAATAAAACATGCCAATTAACACCACATTTGCTCTAGATGGTAAACTCTTTATTTGATTGTAATCTGACATTGCTTCAAACATTTTAGCACAGCTAAAACACAAGTATTTGTTTGTATTAATTACCTTCTTTGTCTCTTGAGTTACCATGTCCATTGGGGGAGGTTACTTCCTGGTTCAGCAAAGGGCGTGGCCGAGCACTGAGGGCTCATAAATACTGCAAGGAGCCAATTGGGACAGATTGGGACAAACCACCTGCTTCCATGTCAAAGGGGGGATTTGGGTTTTGTCAGTGTCCTGTGTATGATGTGACTATTAATTATCCCTTGGGTTCAACTTGGTTTGGCCAAGCCACTATATAGGTTCCTTGGTTTTTCATTGTAACAGGTCCGTTTGTTGAGTTAACACCTGTTATGTTTCTTTGAGGTATTTTCTGTTGACCTCTTTTATAGGCCTTGCTATTTATATGATGTTTTGTGGATTTTTGGGTAAATAAAAACCCTAGTTTATTTAAACCACTCCTGTGTCCTGTTGTCTTACTGCTTGGTCCCTGACAATTGGTGGCAGTGGTGGGATCATTCAGTGGAGGACACGGGTGGTTTTTTTCCCACCTTTTCTTTTTAAAAAAAAAAAAAAAAAAAAAAGATGCAGCGTCCGGGACGTGGAGGGAGAATTACAAGGAAACCGGGAGGACCGACAAGCCTTTCAAATGTCCAGGAGAAGCAAGCCAGTAGTGAAGAGGACAATGGGGCCTCTGGAGTGGTAGAAAGCACTGAGGGTGAAGGTAAGGAGCCATCCATGTCGGACCTGGTGGCCCTGCTTCAGGCTCATATGGGGCAGACGGAGGCTCAAGCGGCAAAGCAGAGCGAGATAACTACAAGACAGGAACAGCGGTTTGAAACAATGCGACAGCAGTTTCAGCTTTTGCAGTTAGAAGTTCAGGCCAGAACATCTCCAGTACCAGATTCTCTGTCCGCAGACCCTGATCCATCAGAGGTGGAAGTCTTACCATCCACCAGCAACCATCCTCAGGTGCAAGCGGAGTTTTTTACCATGGCTGCCCATCCAAACCTTGCAGGTCAGTCTCGCACACACCATGAGCCCAGAATGGAAAGATTAACGGACAATGATGACATTGAACACTTTCTGATTACATTTGAACGGATTGCTATAGCATGCCGGTGGCAGAAAGCAGATTGGGTTTTTCACTTGTTACCATTGCTTACTGGCAAAGCTAGAGGTGCTTATGTGCATATGGACATTGATGATTCCCTTGACTATGACCAAGTAAAATCTGCTATTCTTTCTAAGTATGACATCAACCCTGAGACCTACAGGCAAAGATTTCGTTCCTTGGAGTTTAACCCTGACGAGAGCCCCAAGGAGTTGTATGTAAGACTCAAGGAACTTTATGGGAAATGGATCCAACCAAAAGGTAAATCCATACATGAAATTGGTGAAATAATCATACTAGAGCAATATTTGAGAATGTTGTCCCCTGAGCTTCAAGTCTGGATCCGAGAGCGTGACCCAGGATCGGCGATGGAGGCTGCTGGACTGGCTGACGTCTTTGTTGCTGCCCGTAATAAAGGACAGCAATGGAGCTATAACTCATGGAGTTCAAAGGATCGACACAAACCAGCTCGACAGTACGATCAGGAGGCACCCTCCGGTAGGGGTAAGCCTCCCATGTGGGAAAAGCAGTCAGCTAGCAGCCCATTTAAACCTCTTGGTAAAAAGCCAATTTGTTATCTCTGTGGAATAGAAGGCCATATAAAACCTATGTGCCCCCAAAATGCAGCCAAAATGACACAAATGTGCTTTGTGCCTCGCCCTCATATTGAGCATGTGCGTAAGGATGACCAGTCTATTAAGATGACACTCATAGAAGTTAATGGACAGATTATCAAGGCCTTGCTGGATTCTGGGAGTAGTCAGACTCTTGTACACCGGAAGTTTGTACCACCCAACATTATTAGCACAAGAGACACGATCCCAATCTGTTGTGTGCATGGAGATGAGAAAAGCTATTCAACAGCTGACATGTACATAAAAGTAGAGGGTCAAACTTACCTCTTGAACATTGGGGTTGCTGATAACTTACCTTATCCAGCGGTGCTGGGGCGAGATCTTCCAGTGCTGTTTGATTTGTTGGAGGGGAAGCAAAGCCAACAATGTAATGTTGTAGTTACTAGAGCACAGGCAAAATCACCAAATGAGCACTCTGAGACTCTTAGTGCTTTACCTTTTTTCAATCAGGAGCTTGACGCAACATCTGGGAGACCTCGGAAAACTCGCAGACAGAGGAGGCAGGAAAAGTTCCAACACACAGTTGTGAATCCAGCACTGAGCCAGATGTAACCTTACAGTTTCAAATGCCAGCCAATATCATGGAAATGCAGAAAGCTGATCTATCCCTAGTTTCTCTTTTTCAGACGGCGAAGGAAAAAGAGCCAGGGGCTGAGCTGGACTTCAACGAAGACGAGTATGTTCTGCAAAATGGCATTCTCTACCGTCAGCAGGGGTCGGTGTTGCAGCTAGTGGTTCCCCAAGCAGTTAGAGACAACATTCTCTCTTTGGGGCACTCTATCCCCTGGGCTGGCCACCTGGGTAAGCATAAAACCATAGCTCGCATCCAACGCTATTTTCACTGGCCTGGCCTGCGAAGAGAGGTCACTCAATTCTGCAGAAGTTGTCCTCAGTGCCAAATAACATCTGCTAGAACCCCCTCCAGAGCTCCCCTCCAGCCTTTACCCATCATTGGCACCCCATTTGAGCGCCTTGGGATGGACATTGTTGGTCCTGTTGAGAGGAGCAAGGGGGGAAACCGGTACATGCTAGTCATAACAGATTACGCCACAAAGTACCCAGAAGTTTTTCCATTAAAATCCATAAAAGCAAAATCAGTTGCTTTCTGTTTGGTTCAGTTCTTTTCAAGAGTAGGTTTCCCTCAGGAAATATTAACTGATCAGGGAACTAACTTCATGTCCACTCTGCTGAAACAGGTGTATCACTTGCTGGGTATTCGGAGCCTGAGGACCACACCATATCACCCCCAAACTGATGGATTGACGGAGCGTTTCAACCAAACCCTGAAGCAGATGCTACGGAAGTTTGTCAACAACAGTGGCACAGACTGGGACCAGTGGCTGCCATACCTCCTCTTTGCTTATAGGGAAGTACCCCAAGCCTCCACTGGTTTCTCTCCATTTGAACTTTTGTATGGACATGAAGTACGAGGACCTCTCTCACTGTTGAGGGAGATTTGGGAGGGAAACAAGGCGAGGGAGGGTTCTGTTAACATTGTATCCTATGTTGTTCAGATGAGAGATCGATTGGAGAAAATGAGTCAGCTTGCCCAATCTCACATGGCAGTGGCCCAGCAACAGCAGAAGTCCTGGTATGATCGGTCAGCTCGGCAAAGATCCTTCAACCCAGGACAAAAGGTACTAGTTCTCCTCCCAAGTGATAACAGCAAGCTGTTGGCAAAGTGGCAGGGACCATTTGAGATCAAGAAGCAACTCGGGCCCACAACATATGAGGTATCGACCCCTGGGAAGCCACGCTCCAGTAGAGTACTACATATAAATCTCTTGAAAGAGTGGGTGCCGCGACCTGAACAAGAAGCAAGAGTGATGCTCATCAGGGATGTGCAAGAGGAAGTGGAGGAGCAATACCTATCTCCAGGGGGGGCTACGGTGAGCCATGACCTCAGCCACCTCTCAGAAGACAAACAGCTTCAGGTGAGAACAATCTGTAGGTCAGAATTATTTCAGGAGAATCCTGGGAGAACAGATATTGTTGAGCATGACATTGTGGTTAGAGAAGGTGCTTCTGTGAGACGGCTGAGTTACAGGATTCCGGAACGCCTGCTGGCGTCACTGAAAAAGGAGGTCGATCTGATGCTGTCCCTGGGGATCATTGAGATTTCGAAAAGCGAGTGGTGCAACCCAGTGGTCCTTGTGCCAAAGAAGGATGGCAGTCTTAGGTTTTGTATTGATTTTAGGTACCTGAACTCAATTTCTTTGTTTGATTCTTATCCAACACCAAGAATCGATGAACTGCTTGAACGGCTTGGAAAAGCCAAATACTTAACCACATTAGATCTTTCCAAGGGTTACTGGCAGGTTCCACTGACTGAGCGGTCTAGGGAGCTGACAGCCTTTAGGACACCATTGGGTCTTTTCCAGTTCACGGTCATGCCATTTGGGCTGCATGGTGCTCCAGCGACCTTCCAGAGGCTTATGGATCAGGTACTTTGTGATTTATCTGGTTTTGCTGCAGCATATCTGGATGACATTGTCATTTACAGCTCCACCTGGGAGGAGCACATGGAACATCTGCACACTGTCTTGGATCGCCTCTACTCTGCGGGGCTGACTATCAATCCATCGAAGTGCGTCTTTGCCGCTGCAGAGACGGAGTACCTGGGCCACATCATTGGACGCGGGGTGATACGGCCACGGGTCAGCAAGATTCAGGCCATCGAGTCATGTCCTGTGCCACAGACAAGGAAGCAGCTCCGATCTTTTGGCTTCTACCACCGCTTTGTACCACAATTCTCTGCCAGGGCAGCTCTACTCACAGACCAGACTGGATCCCGGTCTTCAAATCAGATACAGTGGACAGAGGAGTCCATGGCAGCTTTTCACGACATCCAGGGATCATTGAGTAAGAAACCTGTTCTTTACAGTCCAAACTTTGATGAACATTTTATCTTGCAGACGGATGCTTCTGATAGGGGTCTGGGCGCTGTGCTGCTCCAGGGGTCATCAGACAACCGCCATCCAGTGGCCTACATCAGCCGGAAACTGTTCCCCAGGGAGGTCAGGTATTCAACCGTGGAAAAGGAGGCACTGGCTATCAAATGGGCCCTCGACTCTCTCCGGTATTACCTCCTGGGTAGAGAATTCACCCTGGAGACTGATCATAAAGCGCTTCAGTGGATGGGAAGGATGAAGGATACCAATGGAAGGATTACCCGGTGGTACCTGGCACTGCAACCATTCCGCTTTAACATTCAGCACATCCCAGGCAAGGACAATGTCACAGCTGACTACCTCTCTCGCTGTTTCAGCGAGAGTCTTGAAGGGGGGGGAGTGTGTGATGGCCACAGCCACACAGGGTAAACCAACTACACTGCATCCTCATCTTCAGTAGTTTTGCTTTAGTGCAGCTACAATAAAACATGCCAATTAACACCACATTTGCTCTAGATGGTAAACTCTTTATTTGATTGTAATCTGACATTGCTTCAAACATTTTAGCACAGCTAAAACACAAGTATTTGTTTGTATTAATTACCTTCTTTGTCTCTTGAGTTACCATGTCCATTGGGGGAGGTTACTTCCTGGTTCAGCAAAGGGCGTGGCCGAGCACTGAGGGCTCATAAATACTGCAAGGAGCCAATTGGGACAGATTGGGACAAACCACCTGCTTCCATGTCAAAGGGGGGATTTGGGTTTTGTCAGTGTCCTGTGTATGATGTGACTATTAATTATCCCTTGGGTTCAACTTGGTTTGGCCAAGCCACTATATAGGTTCCTTGGTTTTTCATTGTAACAGGTCCGTTTGTTGAGTTAACACCTGTTATGTTTCTTTGAGGTATTTTCTGTTGACCTCTTTTATAGGCCTTGCTATTTATATGATGTTTTGTGGATTTTTGGGTAAATAAAAACCCTAGTTTATTTAAACCACTCCTGTGTCCTGTTGTCTTACTGCTTGGTCCCTGACAGGGAGTTTCTCTGTCACACTGGACTTCTTTGTTTACTTCTGTAATATACGACTTCACTTTGTAACGCTTGGGCCCTTTCTCATTTCACTAATTCCTCTCCTCGACTCCTGTCCTCGATACTTGGTCCCGCCCACAGGAGATGCGAGCGGAGGAGAGAGGAGGGGAAGCAGCAGGCGGTTAGAGAAATGAGAACTCCTCTTCTCTGAGCGGTCATTTTAAAGAGACGTCCATTAATGATGACAGGAGGCACAGCAGCCCTCTGTCTGATGGACAGATGTGTTCATGATGACTTATATATTTACTTTGATTCATTCACAGTGCGGTATAATGAGACAATAACAGGCTACAGATGCGGACACACACACACACACACACACACATATATTTATATAAATATATACAATTTCAGAATCAAACAAGTATGAGAGCACTCTCATAATAACGTAACACTATCAGAGACTGGATATACCCCCCCCCTCTCTGGTCGCTACAATGAGGAAATTAAATTACGGGCCAAAAGTTTTATTTACAAGTATTAAAAGTAAGGACACCAAACCAACTGAGACCTGTCTGTCAGCCGCATCGATGCACGCACGCACGCATGCACGCACGCACGCACACACACTCCACAGAGCCTCATCGATGCTCGATCCTCGAAGTGCATTTAGAGAAATGAGATGTCCTTCAACATGGCGCGCTGATATTCATTTCCGGGTCACTACCGGAGGACCGAGGATTCGAGGAGGGGGAATAAGTGAAATGAGAAAGGGCCCGGTGCTTCTATTTGCTAGCACTCCAACACATTGTGCGATATAGGCTAAGGGGCAAGACATCTCTGTGGTTGACCAATCATAACTGAGGCAGCCTGCTAACCAATCAGAGCAGACTGTGCTCTGGTTTCAGACAGAGGGTGAACATAGGTGCTGCAGCACAGGCAGTATGAGAAAAATAAAGACCTTTCTGAAAATGTTAACATGAACACATGTCACAGTAAAGGCACTTAATACAAATATGAACCTGAAGATCATCATCATAGGGCACCTTTCATGACTTATAAGGTCCTGCCCTTTACTGTGAATCCACAAGTCCAAAAATGAAAAAAGTATTTATTTTCAGATTTTTTAAATATGTATATACAGTACATATAAATGTGTGTTTACATTATTACAGGCATTGTATCGCATCAGCAGAAACACAGCAAATACTTATATATATACTCAGTGTCTCTGTCTGTGTTTGCAGTTCCCAGTCTGCCCCCCCCCTTGTGTAACACGAACTAATGAAAACAACTTGCACTTACATTGCACAAGCAAAGGTGATCAATCATTGCAACAAAAAAAGGCGAAATATTATTAATACCCCTATATTACTTCAAATGCACACTCTTTGTCCCTGTAAGACCTCAAACATTAAAACATTGCATATCAATCTAATGCACAATATATTATCAACCCTATCTGTAACCCTATAAAAGTTCATCTCATTTATTCTCTGACCGCTCAAACTATAAACAAACATTTGGAACAGACCAATGTTGTAGAGGCTTTTATGACACTTATTGTATGTCGTTTTAAGTTAAAACCAACAGTTAATGTACATTTAACAGAGTTTAAAATGTACACCATAGTGATTGTTGGCACTGGCACTTGGTTTGAACCCTTGGCCTTCTGGACCCGGTATTTTGATAGATTTTGTATTATTAGCTAGATGAGTATTTATCCAGTGTATATGTTTTATTTGTGCGTCTACTGTGACATGTTTAGATGCTATAAGGTTCAAAAAGCTCTTTATTTTTCTCCTACTGCCTGTGCTGCAGCACCTCTTTTCACCCTCTGTCTGAAACCAGAGCCCAGTCTGCTCTGATTGGTTAGCTGGCCGGCTATGTTGTGATTGGTCAACCACTTAGAGTTGTCCCGCCCCTTAGCCTATTACATACAATGCGTTGGAGCACTAGCCAATAAAAGCACAAGTGTTACGTAGTGATGTCACCATGTTATAAAAGTAAACAAAGGACTACAATGGTGGCATTTCAGGCGGGAGGAGAGTGTGGTAGAGAAACTTTCTCTGGTCCGAACTTGCACAAACAAACTGTATAACACACTACAGATACACAACGTATTAAAGGGCCCCTTTAAATTGGTAGATTACTAATTTAAGTGCACAATGATTTAAAATGACCATTTTAGTATTTTTCTTTTAATTTCGTAAATATCCCAACATATATGTAACACATTCTATTGAGAGCCTGTTGGAGAAGGTACAGCTGCTGAATTCCTCTGCAGCATTCATCCTTTCTCTAAAATGTGTTCTCATTTCCTGCCAAAGAACCGCACACAGCCAGGTTAAGCTAAGCAGAGAAGACGATATTAGGAAAAGGTGTCCTTCACTCTTTTCCATACACAAGTGACTTTGCCTACCTCTGTGCAGTATTGCAGATGATGTAACTGCTATAAAAGGTGATGTTGTCAGATTGGACAGAACAGCTGAACCAGCCCTGAGTCTTTCTCTTTCTCCTACTGAGTCTCTGGATTCAGTTAAAGTGATAAGTGGGAGTTCTGTATTTGCTCGCATATGTATGATATTTGTTCTTTATCGGTGAATCCCATCCTGACCTCGTCTGCTTTCTGAAATTCTGGCCTGAGTTGATGGACACTGACTGAGCATAAATATTGAAGCTCTGTGGCACCATCTGTGCTACAACATTACAAACAAAAGATGTTATGCCAAACCTACTTGTGGCAGAATATTGTTCACTCAGCTTCAACAGCACAAAAGTGCAGCGTTGTTCAAAAACTAGACATTTTAAAAAGGACAATGCAGAAAGATATGAGCAGATATTATTTTCTAACGTAATGATTTCCTTTCTGTTTAAATAATGTTTCATCATTGTCCTTCTGTGTTGCAAATATGTAAAAGCTGTTTTTAAAAGTGAACATTTCTTATGAGGTCTAGTCCAGTTCCTGAAGCAGCTTACTTCTTTTGACTGCCATTGAACATAATCATCAGTAGAGAAACTGCACATAAGTGTTTTTAATTAAAGGTTCTTTCTTAGAACTGCCTCAGGCAGCCTCTAATCTCAAAGCAGCATGTTGTTGAGAATGTATTATTTTCAGGTCAAAATGTAATTATCTGGCTCCTCTCAAAATCAAAAACCTCTAAACAGGGTGTCGCTTCTTCATGTCTTTTAATTTGTTTGTTTTTCTTAGATGTAAGAAAACCCGTGTTGGAAGTTTTTGGATATAAATGTTGGAATTTGTTGGAGCTCTTTTATTTCTACTCTCTGGCTGCTTTATTCATACCTGCTTTTCTTATTAAACACATTTTTATTACAACCTGTTTTACTTTTCTCAGAGGGCAACAACTCAGAGGAAGAGAGCAATTGTTAGGAACCTTGACTCAATAGTTTAGAAGACTCAAATGCACAACCCAGAGACAAAAAAGGTTTGAAGAAAAATAATCTTTACAAAGTCACTCTTTCAGAGGAAATAACAAAATGACAAAAGTAAAGCACTCACATGGAGGGAAAAAGGCAAAACACTGAATCTCTTAAGCGATGGCTTGGGTCTGGCTTCTTGGGACAACGAACAAGACGAACCGACAACTAACAAGGGGAGACAGGACAATATATACATGAGGTAAGTGGGTACAGGTGGATACAATCAGGGGCGGGGCAGAGGCTAGCGATGGCGGGAAAAAGAACCAAGGAAGTAAAGGGACCTGGAATGAGGCAAGGTGAGTAATAAAACAGGAAGTGGAACATAAACTAAAACTAACATGAACATGACAAACATGACACAACTTAGCATAATTGACAGGACACTACAGCAATGTACACATAACTGTTACAATCGTACTGTGGCTGTTTCAACATTTAACTTAAATTAAATATTTAGTTCAGCAAAGGCTAATTCCAGAGCTAGTTAGTGTACCCCTCAAAACACACTTTAAAGTATGCAACAATTATCAGCTATGGTAGCTATAAGGTTATAAAGCTAGGTTGAGCAGTGATGTAGATCTTTCTACAAAAATGTAGCCCTTTTTTAAAAATGTTTACATCTGTGTTCACATGTGACCTCTTTACGGTCACTCATGCTTAGTTTAGTTCATAATGTTGATGAGCATGGCTGCCATTCTGTCTTACGACTGCTGCTGCTTGGGGTTCATGGTGTTCACTGGCGTTTGCACACAAGATTACTTAACTGCTGCATCCATGTGATATGAAATGGAGATTTAAGAGATGTCAGACTGATGGATTTATGGACACTTTCCCCCTTTCATGCACGTTGGTATGTTTGTAGGCGTGTCAAATCTCTTATTTGTACCTTTAGTAAAGTAACGTGAAAACACCTCTCTACTGACAAACTGTGCACAGACACAAGTCCGTATAGTCAAGATAAGGCTTCTAGGGGACATAAACATAAGAAAAACATACTTTTGAGTGCAGGGGATCTTCAAATATTTAGTGAGGCAAACCCTTAATTTATGATTAAATATTTAGATTGGGAAACTCTGTGTGTAGGATTCACTCAAATATTAATTTAGAACAACTTAACATTTGATGACATTTTTAGTTTGGGTTAAACTTGGCCACATCTCAAAAACTTAATTGTGTATAATTCAACTTCCATGCTTCTCTTAGTTCTTTTATCTGAAGCTTAGGTCCTGCAAAGCAGCGAAACATGTGGGGGCAGCGACTGCAAAACCCACAACCTTGCCTCAAAATCTACAGATTTAAAGCCAAGACTGGACAGAGAATTCAAATGCAAAATTAAAAGAGTCATGACATGGACATTCCATATAATATCAAATGAGTGCTCTCAATGCCACAAAAGGCTCAAGTATGAAGTATGGCCGGTAAACAGGGATAAGGCATGTCTCTTCGCTTCATAAAGCTTTAAAACGTGCTGGAATGTGAGATTTAAAAAAAAAGTTAGATCAAGAAATGTTACAGCCCTGCAGGTCTTGGTGTGGGATTCAAAAGCTTGGAGTCTAAAACCTTGAAAGCCCTGTGACCAAACCAGGAACAGAGATTACCAGTGAGGACACGGAGGGGTAAGGTTTGCTGAGGTCAATGAATCCGACAAGTCCAGGAGGGATTGGTAGATGGCCTGGAGAATCCTGCTCTCTATGTTTTATAACCACTGTCATGGCTACAGAGTGCAAGGTCAATGTGTACGGATTAAAGTTGTGGGCATACTGATTCCTGAGTAATAACACAGCCTGTTGGTATTGATTTGCTGGGAAACCTGTAGGTAACAGAACCAAGGAAGGTTGAAGAAAACACAGACGTGGTGCATCATGGGACTTTAATTCACGCCACTGCCCAATCTGTGTCGGGGGGGGGGGGGGGGGGCGTTTACACTAATTGCACCGCATAAGCGCATAATAGTGCGCCACATTTGCGCTTCAGATGAGAATGTGAGGCCCCCTCATAACTGCATGACCCCGTATTGCACAATACAACTCAGACTGGCTTACCTGTACGTCAATCAAGTGGCAAATGCCATGGTAGGCTAACTTTAAAAAAACAAAACAAAAACACTACACTACCCACACTACCCACACTACCCACACGTCGATCACGTATTGGGCACCCATGGTCTACTGTGTCTAAAGACTTATTTCAATTTGACTCATGATTTATCTCAGACCCAAACATTCAAAAATAATGACTATCATCCAATATTGTTTTTATTACATCATAACTTATTATACATTCATAACCGTAAAATCCTCATTTAATTGTATGGCCCCAAAACACATTACACCACACATTGTAGTAAAACATTGAATTAAATTCACTCATTATGTTCCCTATAGTGAAGACAGTGGATAGTTATGTTATCTAATAGACTAAGATTCGTTTTTAGAAATGTATATTATTAACTAACCTCTGTGGTGTTACGGGTCTAAAGTCAAAGATACATCTTGATTCGGCCAAATTTGACCCAGAGTGACCCACAACAATGCTGCTGGGTCTTCTTCGCAGACCCGAACACCAAATGATACACTTTTTTTGGCCAGACTTTTTTTGACAAGACTTGGCTAAAATGGTCAAAATCAGTTTTGTAGTGTTTATATAGCTGTTGTGGAGGATATCATGAAGCCTTGTTCCGATTAAAAAAACTAGAGGGTAGTTATTATATAATTTTAACTTGAAACGGGTCACAGGAGACCCGAACAGAACATAAGGGTTAAGAAGGATTATATTCTTCAGTTTTAAGATGGCAACATGAATATTTGTGGAAAAAAAAGAAGAAGTCTTTCCAGTAACCAAAAGATCCAGACCACTTTAGATCCAGATTTGTCTACTACAGCATCTTTTCTTACTTTTACTGGAGGAGACTTGATGACAATAGGGACAGCAAAGAGGTTGACTTGTATAATAATAGGCTCTTAAAGGTAGGATGGAGCTCAAATGTCCCCTAGTTTATAAATTGATACCCAATCATTTAGGCTATCAGCATATTCTTAGGAACTGCTTGCAGAGAATAATGAAAGGATGTTTTCTATTAAATCTCACAAAAGGATTCCACTTCTTGGAATCTACAAGACCTTAACGAATAGAGGTATGTCAGTGGCATATCCCTTTATTCCTTATATTGGCTTTTCTGTTTTTGACCAGCTTCAAAACTGGTGCTATATTCTTCTTACAATTGCACAAAGTGAAATTATTAAGATATCTAGGTAGACAGCGAAACAGTATGGCAATTGTTCGCTTTGCAGACACTGGAAGATACAAGGCAATCTCATTTAAATAAAGTATCCTCAAACGCAATTGCCATGGACAAATGGAAAACACAATCCTGGCTAGATCAGAAGCACACTTAAGATATGTGTGCTCCTTGTTTTCTATTGCAGAGGGAACAACCTATCAAAAGTGTGATGGGAAACATGCAGGAGGAAGGCTTTCACAGTATGGTATTGCACAATAAAAATGTACTGTTACCAGGAAGTATTTCAGTTGTGATGTAACAACATGTAATCAACATCCAAAGCTAAAACGTTTCCCATTCCACCCATGATGGTTATCTCCTCACAATTCAACCATCCAACACAAAACAGGCTGGTATCAAACGGTCAATGCCAAAATCCAGAGAATTAAAGGAGTAGTTTGCCATTTATGGAAATTGGCTTTAGGCTGGTTGCCTGGCAACGTCACGGCAATGACAGGACTCCAGAAAGTCAGTGTTCGGCCAAGAAGTAGTCTGGCATGTAATCCTTTCTACAATTTGGTTTATTACTGTTAGAGAAAGCCAGGCAAACTGTTTTCCTCCATTTCCTCTTTATGCTAAGCTAAATTAGGCTACAGTAACCAGCTGCCGCTTCATATTTACCTTTAGGTAATGTTGTGAATCAGTAGGAACAAGTAATAAGCATATTTCCAAAACTGTCAAGCTATTCCTTTTACATATAACTCTTTAGCTATGTAGCGGTTAAAGACACTTAAGTATTGGTTTCCAGCAACAGTCCCAATCTCTCCCTGAGCTAAACCTGTTGGACTTCCTAACAGTTGCTGTATTGTATCATTCCAATTTTCTAAACTCTCACAATCAATTTGTTCCTAATGACTTTACATTGGTATTTTGCTTCCCTTGCCTGCCACACCGCCCTGTAGCTTTCTATTCCTTCTTCCCTCCACCTTCCTTCGCCATCCCTGCTCTTCAACCCGTCACAATCTACAGTTACGATGCATTCAATCATTTAAAGAGGCCCATTTAGGCTTTTCCCTTTCCATTAGTGTGTTATTTAGGTTTGTGTGCATGTAATTGGTCTGCAAAGGCTGAAATCCCAAAGTTTCTCTCCATCAAAACCCAGGTCTGAAACACCTCAATTGTAGTCCTTTGTTTACTTATGCAACATAGTGACATCACTACGTAACACTCGTGTTTCTATTGGCTTGTGCTCCAACACATTGTGCTAAGAGGTGGGACTTCTCTAAGTGGTTGATCAATCACAAAAGAGCAGGACAGCTAACCAATCAGAGCAGACTGGGCTCTGGTTTCAGACAGAGGGTGAAAAGAGGTGCTGCAGGACAGGCAGTATGAGAAAAATAAAGAGCTTTTTGAACATTAAAGCATGGAGACATGTCCCAGTAGAGCCACGCAATACAATTATGAAACATTTATCTGCACTCGTCTGATTTCTGGACTTGAATTCACTTAAAATAAACCATAACAAAGATGTCTTTCAGGTAAATAGATTTTTGGGACACATATATGTAAGAAATCACTAAATGCATCTTTAGAATGTGAAAATGAAGCACCTGCTATGAAAAATAACCAAAACAAATTAAGAACTAGACACAGAATAACACGTGCATTAAAACATTTAATTAAATGCAATCACACGTCACGAATATAAATCATTAAAAATCATTGTTTACAAAAGTAGTATTGATACAGTAGCTATTTTGATCATTTTAATAACATTTGATTTGCCGTATCCCAGCTCAGTTTCAAAAAGGTCACGTTTTTTCCCAAGGAGGTTGAGGACTAACAAAATTATTCCACTGCATGTTTGTACACGTGTTCCATTTTCCAGACTAAAAATCTGATAAGAAATCTGCACAATGAAAAGCTGATAAACATGCTTATCTCTCTGTAGCACAGTGTGAATGTTAATATAGCAAAGTTTATCACAACGATGAATTTAAATGACAACAATATATTTTGGCAGATAAAATTATCATTTCAAATGACTTCCCATTCAGTGCCTCTCCCACCTTCATGACCCTCTCCAAAGAGTGGAAATGTCCTCTGAATTTTAAACCAGTTATATAAAGATCCTTGTTTTGGAAAATGTCACAAGACTTAATTTGTCATTCTGCCTTCGAGACTGTCACTGGTTATCACATTATTATTAACAAACTAACTTTCAAGGTTTAGTAGGAGTTCATTGGAGACGCTTCGACATGCATTTTATGACATTGAACTTCCGGATACCACTTTGAGTATTCATTGAAATGCATTATCTAAGTCAAATGGAATGAAAATGCCATCTGTGTAAAAACGTTCAGGATTTATTGATTTAAAAAACTGGATATAAACGTGGGTTGAGCCTTTGAAGGCGTATTCATATCCCGTATTTTCTACTCCATCTGCCACGATGATTTGCCAGGTTTTTCCAACTTGCTTTTTCTTTGCATACATGTCTTTTTACAATTTCAGACTTTTGCCAGAGTTACATCCTTCTGCGGTATAAAGTTGAAAAGGAAGTCTGTCTGTTAGTCGAGAGCCAATGCGCTTTCTGCAAAAATAAATCACTGCCAGCAGCAAATTTCACAAAAAATGTAAATGCAGCGCCTAATTGGCAGCACACCAGCTGTTTCTCATCAAAATAATGAGCCTGTATTTATTTTATGATAATACTATCTATATTCTTTAAACACTGGAAGCATAGCCTCAGTTTCCGTGTCTTTCTATTGAGGCGGTGTCCTGACTCCACTGCCACAGCCTGAGGTTTCCAGACAGAGATCCAGTCTAAACGTCCTCATGGTGCCAGCAGCCAGAAAAGACAGAGGGAGGCTTTCACCACCAACAGGCAGCTCACTGACTGCTCCAGACTTTTTCAATTCCCCGCTTTGTCAAGAAAATATAGACCCCTTCATAAGTCAACCACCTTGTCTTCCTCCTCCGTAATGGCTCACTGCACAGTTTGATTGTATGCAGATGAGGGAGCATACAGAAGTCAGTTTTTGTGCACATGCATAAGCACAGGGTCTTAGATCTGCCACTTGAGTGTGACTTAATAAGGATTTCTGGGACTCCAAGTCCTACAAATGCACTGAGCAATATAAAAAGGTTAATAGGTATTTTATTTCCTCAGTCTTAAGACATGCATAGCAATTCTTGTAGAGAATTAAAGAAAGGAGCCTTTTGGTATCTTCATTAGAGATTGAATGATAGCCACTCAGCAACATTAATGAATAGCTGATGGCTAATTTAATGAGATTGCTTCAACTTGTGCTGTATTTGAAATAAATGATACCCAGGTTCTAATTAAGTCCTTGTATGGTTTTAACATACTCATTAAAAAAGTGTTGCGGATCAATATCTGCTTGGCTTGGGAGTATTTTCTTCAGGTTCCACATACAAATTCCAAGAACTCTCCAAACAGAAACAGAGCACTTTCATCTTCAGAGCAGAAATTATTTCAACAAGGACATAGGCCTAAGGCTCATACGACTTAAAGTCTGCAGTCATGTTAGCAGCTCTTTGAGACTGTGCTTAGACACAGAAAGGATTTGACCTCAAATATAGTGTAAGAATGCTGATATTATCACAATGATTAAACATGCTGATTAAGCACATGATTAAATATGCTCTCCATTTTGTTTTACATGCAAATATCTGATGTCTACGACTGAGGAAAACATACAGCTGAGGCTACAGGAATGTGCTTTTTTCCTATTTTTTCTCATTAACCAATATTGGAATTGTTTAAATGTCAGGGACTTTAATGAAAAGTCAGGAGCTATTGCAAATGGTATGGCACTCAATCCAACAGTTGTTGTGCCTTGTTATTCACACTATAATATCATTTGAAGATGTTAAGATGTCAACCTCATGGTGGAGGAAGGGAAAATAGAGTAGATCACCATAATCATAGATTTCATCCTTTGTGGACAAATTATAGAATAGTTGTTGACATATTTCAGTGTGGACCAATAAGACGAGAACCGACCAAACAGTTGACAGAACTTAAACTTAAACTAGCCTCAAAGCCTTGCCTTAAGTGCAGCGAACAAAGTTGCATAAAGTTAAACTATATTCCTGACACGTTTTTGTCTTTAACTAACTTGCTATAGTTGTCCACTAAAGTCTGACAGCACTAGCATTGATGACAGATTCTTGTTGGGGGGTTGACAAAGTAGCGAGAAGTGATTTAAATGTTAGCTATTTAAAGTGAACGTTTTTAAATGTATAACTTAATGTTTCAACACTGTAAGCCCGGATAAGTTGAATCTACTTAAAAAAATAGAGTAAAGTGGTTGCCTTTAAAAATTTAAGTAAAGCATTATGAAAACATGAGTAAATTAAACTTAAATTAATCAAGGACTTTAATTGTTATTTGAAGTACAATCCACTTCATGTCAAGTTGATTTTACTTACATTTTTAAGTCAACCACTTTCTATTTTTTTAAGTAACGCATTAGGAAAACTTGAGTGAATTTAACTTAAATTATTCAAGGACTGGAATTGTTATTTGAAGTACAAAGCAATGTTGGCAATTATATAACTTAGAATTTTTAGTTGAAAGTGTTTACATTTCGTATTTATATTTTTTATTCTGTCAACTACAAAAAAGAAAAAGACACAAAAATAAAGTTTTACCTTTTATTAAAACTTGGATACAATGAAATTGAGCATCCTATAAAAACTGTAGCAAAAATATTGTACCATACATTTTCACATTAAACCATAGCAATCTCTCTCTCTCTATATATATATATATATTAGGGCTGTCAAGTTAACGCGTTAATAATGCGCTAACGCAAAAAAAAATTAACGGCACTAATTATTTTAACGCGATTAACGCATGTGCATTTTTTTTCCTCGGCCGCCCCGTAGTTTCAGAGCGCATCGAGTTTATAATACCATCTACAAGCTGATGCTGACAGCCCCGCTCCTGCCGCCCGCTTGTGGCAGACCACACTTCCACGCTCACCGGCAGGGAGGGTGTGTGTATGTGTGGCAAGAGCGAGCGAGAGAGAGACCTTACGTGTATTGTTGTTGTTAGCATCTGGTGCTAGCTAGCTGCGCTAACGGATATAAGGAGCTGTTTAAATGAAAACAGAGGAGCGACATTTCGCCGACAACTGCGCCGAGCACTTGACTTTATGCAGGAAGCCAGACAGCGGGACATTGTACGAAAAGTCAGCACACTCAGCACGGATAGTGCGCGCAACATGATTGCAGCGTCCAGGCAGCTCCCGTTCGCGCATATGCCTTGAGTTGCACATAGCTCCAACGATCCATCACACACGCACACACACACACACACACACACACACACACACACACACACACACACACACACACACACACACACACACACACACACACACACACACACACACACACACACACACACAAAAGGACACGGTAATGTTATTCACTTCAATTAATGATAACTACGGAGCTTGCTAACAGCAAGGCACAAGGCTACTTCACTCATTTAGCTAGCTAATGTAAGATACAAATGCTGTCGAGCCCTCACTGCTTGTAAAATAAAGAGCACAAACTGACTACTTACCCGAGCGGCGAGCCCTGCTGTTCTCCGTCATTTTTCTCCCTGGTTGTTGTGATCACATGACTGACAAAGCCATGCTCTGATAGGCCAGATGTCGGTTTGATTGCATTAGGGCTCGATTGCTTATCCTGTCTGAGTAGCCTGGATGATGCTTGCTTATCTTTCTTACAGTGCAGACGCTTTTCTGCTTGCTCCTGCCTCTGCTTACTTTTTATGCTGATTTTCCTATTCTTATTCACTGAAAACTTCGAGCAACGGCTCCTGGACATTAACCTATCACTGGGACAGTTCATCTTCGTAAATAGACGGAGGTTTTCAGCCATATTTCAACATTTTTACGGCGACCCCAGTCTTACAGTAGCGTGGCCTAGCAACAGCTAAAGCCTGGTAGGCTACTGCATGCTATTTAGCTTAAGCTAGTTGGTAGAAAAATGCCTCCGTTCTCTACAGATGACTTCCACAAACTTCTACAGAAGATGGCCGTGCTGGAAATGAAAATGCAACGGCTGGAAGTTAACGTGGAAGTGAATGGACTATGTTGTGGGAATGACACCACTTTACCAGTGTTGCAAAATAATGGAAAAGGGTATGCTAACTCACAGCTAGTTAGCAGCTACAAGGATTCCAAGGAACAGGAGGGCTGTGTACCGGGTCATAAATCTACAAGTGGTGGTCCTCCCTGGAACTCTCTGGGTGCAAAGCCTAAGAGTAAATCATTTGCATGGGATTTGGGAGGAAGGATAACGGGCAGAGCCCAACACTCTGCAATATGTGATGCGACTGGCTGGCCTGCATTGTTATCACCCAGGAAGAGCGCCTCTTCAACCCCTAAACAGCAGTGGACAGCTGCTAAAGGGAGAATTACAAAAAATCCTCCTAAACCACCAAGTGTGCCAATCCAGAACAGATACGCTCCGCTGACCGAGAGCCGGAGATCTCTTTCTGATGACCTGGATAACCCGTCCTCTTCACACAGCAGGGTAAGGACCAATAGCTACTCCAAAAGTAAAAGGCTAGAGGGAAAGCTAACGACTGGGCCTGAAACTCTGATTGTGGGTGACTCTGCTGTAAGAGATGTAAAAGGTCTGTGTAGTAAGAACAACAACAAAGTACTCTGTTTTCCCAAGGATGTGGTCTCTGACTTGGCTGAGAAGATCCTGCATATTGGGGCAGAACATCTGACTGTGAAGAATGTGGTACTACACATTGGAACAAATGATGTTGTGAAACAAGAGTCAGAAGTGCTGAAAAAAGACTTTAAATGTCTGTTGGAAACTGCCAGCTCTCTAAATGCAGAGGTGTTCATCAGTGGCCCTCTACCGCCAGTCAGAAGAGGAGTGGAGAGATTCAGCAGACTGTTTGCACTGAACACCTGGCTTTCAACTGTCTGTACTGACCATTCTGTGCATTTTATTGACAATTTTAACTTTTTCTGGGACCGCAGACATCTTTTCAAGGCAAATGGAGTTTGCCTGAACAAGTCAGGAGTGAAATTGTTTATCTCTAACATATTCAACTGCCTGCGTCATCAATCTGTTCCCTCTGCCAAGGACAAGCGGCAAGAGGAATCAAAACAGGAGATAGACACAACACATCGCGCAGAAAACCCTGAAGAAGTATCACTGCACCCGCCTGAGGAATGTTCTGATTATGGGAGACCTATGAAACACACGGAGGAGTCCCCACCGCCCGTCACCCCCCCCCCTGTTAACGCCTTTGAGGATACTCCGTTCACCCTTTCACCGTCGCCCACCCTCCTGGAGATCGTGGAACACAAGAAGGAGATACAGAGGGCTGGCACCGATTCCTTCCTGGATTTCAAAGACCAGACTAAGGCGATACGCAGGGCTGGCAGCATGTCCTTTACCCCCGCTCCTCAACGACGCCCACCAAAATCACCAAAGCAGAGACGCGCACCATCTCCCCCGGCTTCATCACCATGCCTACCACAATCTGCAAACTGATATCTGCTGGGTCCAGGCTCAAGGGCGTATGGCACTCTCAACTCTTTCCAGGACATGCCGGGGCCCTGCCTGCCAGTAGCTTCGATATCTGTGTTGATAGGTAATAGATTAAGAGCGGTGAATCATCTTAGATACAGGAAGCACTCAAACGTTTGTGTAAGTTTATCTAATTTAGCAGTGATTCCATGTCAGCCACAGCTTGTTACAAAAAACACGACTGATAGTGTGTTTAACGAACTTAAACTAGCTTTATTAAATGTCAAGTCTTTGGCAGGAAAAACATTTTTAATCAATGATTTTATCACTGAGCACAATCTTGATTTTATGTTTTTAACAGAAACTTGGATTGAACAAAATAACAGTGCAGCTGTTCTTATCGAATCAACCCCTCCCAACTTTAGTTTTATGAGTCAGGAAAGAATGCATAAGAAAGGGGGTGGAGTTGCTATTCTGTTCAATGATTCCATTCAATGCAGGAAGACATCGTATGGAAACTTTGATTCTTTTGAATATGTGGCCCTTCAGCTGAAATGCTCCTCTCGAGCTCTGTTCCTAAATATCTATAGGCCACCCAAATACTGTGCAAGCTTTTTTGATGACCTTACTGAACTGCTGTCTATAGTGTGTATTGACTTTGACCGTCTAGTCATTGTTGGTGATTTTAACATCCATGTTGACAACCCCCAGGACAGAGGGGCTAAAGAACTGTTTTGTGTTCTTGATAGCTATGGACTGACTCAGCATGTGACGGAGCCCACGCACAATAAGGGGCACACTCTGGACTTAATTATCTCAAAGGGTCTGAATATCTCTAAGGTTGTGGTGACTGATGTTGCACTCTCTGACCATTCCTGTGTTTTCTTTGAGAGCTCTATTTCTGTTCACACAAGTGTTCAAAAAGAGGTAACCACAAAGCGATATTTAACTGAAAATACTAGGGAAATGTTTACTCAGAATTTTTCTTCCACACTTGCCCCTGCTAACACCTCAGTAAATGAGCTAGTAGATCATTTTAATTCAAAAATTAAAAATGTTATAGATGCCATTTCTCCAATTAAGGTAAAGGAAGTGACTGGGAAGAAAATATCTCCATGGAGAAAGGCCATGACCGTTAAAACAGAAAAAAGAGAATGTCGAAAAGCTGAACGCAGGTGGCGAAAAACAAATCTCCAGGTTCACTTTGAAATTTATAAAGAGAGACTTGGCCTTTATAATTTGGAATTGAAAAACGCACGACAATCATTCTTCTCTGACATCATTACCAAAAACAAAAACAACGCACGTGCCTTGTTTGCTACCGTCGACAGACTAACTAACCCCCCAGTGTCAGTAGCCTCTGAATTTCTATCCACCAGGGCGTGCAATGATTTTGCCTCCTTTTTCACTGACAAAATTCAGAAAATCAGACAAGCGAGTCAGTGCCTCTGCATCAGGAACAGCAAATGTGTTGTCTCTGTGTCCAGTTAACATCAATTCAGACATCATGACACAATTCCATCAGATTAATGATAAAACCTAGAGGACATTATACAACTTATGAAATCCTCCTCCTGCTGCCTTGATATTATTCCAACAGGATTTTTCAAAGATGTTTTGCCTTGCATGGCCTCAGAACTACTTCATATAGTAAACAAATCTCTTCACTCAGGTATTTTTCCACAGGCCCTGAAAACTGCAGTCATTAAACCGCTCTTAAAAAAGAATAATCTAGATGCTTCAGTAATGAACAATTACAGGCCCATATCAAACCTGCCATTTCTAGGTAAAATCATTGAAAAAGTAGTTTTTCAACAGTTGAGTAATTTCTTGCATTTAAATAGTTGTTTCGATGTGTTCCAGTCAGGCTTTCGTCCAAACCACAGCACTGAGACTGCTCTTGTAAAGGTCTTTAACGACATCCACTTAAACACAGACAGTGGCAGAACTTCAGTGTTAGTATTATTAGATCTCAGTGCTGCGTTTGACACTGTTGACCACAGCATATTACTGGACCGACTGGAAAACTGGGTGGGACTTTCGGAAACAGTTCTAAATTGGTTTAAATCCTACTTAAAGGACAGAAACAACTTTGTTTCTATAGGTAAATACACATCTGAGTTGACAAATATGACATGTGGGGTTCCTCAAGGCTCCATCTTGGGGCCTCTTCTCTTTAACATCTACATGCTACCACTGGCTCAGATAATGAAGAACAACAAAATAAGTTACCATCGCTATGCAGATGACACACACATTTACGTAACAATTTCACCAGGAGACTATGCTCCAATTCAAACACTGAGTAAGTGCATTGAACAAATCAATGACTGGATGTGTCAGAACTTTCTCCAATTAAACAAAGATAAAACTGAGGTAATGGTTTTTGGAGCCAAGGCAGAACGTTTAAAAGTTAGCGCTGAGCTTCAGTCTGCAATGTTCAAACCAACAGATAAAACCAGAAATCTAGGTGTAGTCATGGACTCTGACCTGAGTTTCAACAGTCACATTAAAACAGTTACTAAATCAGCCTACTATCACCTAAAGAACATATCTAGGATTAAAAGACTAATGTCACAGCAGGATTTGGAAAAACTTGTCCATGCCTTTATCTTCAGTAGACTGGACTACTGTAATGGTGTCTTCACAGGTCTCACTAAAAAATCTATTAGAAAGCTGCAGCTGATTCAGAACGCCGCTGCTCGAGTCCTCACTAATACTAAGAAAGTGGATCACATCACTCCTGTTCTGAAGTCTTTACACTGGCTTCCTGTGTGTCAAAGAATAGATTTCAAAATATTGCTGCTGGTCTATAAAGCACTGAATGGTTTAGGCCCAAAATACATTACTGACCTCCTGCTAAACTATGAACCATCCAGATCTCTCAGGTCTTCAGGGACTGGTCAGCTTTCTGTCCCCAGAGTCAGAACTAAACATGGTAAAGCAGCGTTCAGTTATTATGCTCCAAATATCTGGAACAAACTCCCAGAAACCTGCAGGTCCGCTGCAACTCTGACTACTTTTAAATCCAGGCTAAAGACTTTTCTTTTTGTCGCTGCTTTTATTTGAACTATTCATATCTTAAACTGCACTGTAACTTTTATCCATGTACTTTTTCTTGTAATGTTTAATTGAACTATTTATATTTTAGACTGCACTGTAACTTTTATCCATGTATTTTTTCTTAATGTTTATTTGATTAGCTTTTCTTTTTTAATGCTTAATGTCTTTCATTTTTTTTGTTTTTGTTTTGTTTTGTAAAGCACTTTGAATTGCCTTGCGTTGAAAAGTGCTCTATAAATAAACTTGCCTTGCCTTGCATCGCAATTTTGGACATCAAATTGTATACACCGAATTTTTTGACATCGAATTTTTTTCACTTTAATTTTTGGGATCTGAATTTGAACATTCAAATTTTTTTCACTTGAATTTTTACATTTTTATTTCACATAGGTAAATTCGGAGCAAAAACATTCAGATACATGATTTTCAAAGTAATTATTTTCAATGCTATAAATTCGGTGTCTAATAAAATTCAAATACTTCTGTTTCTTGTTTGCTTCCATACACAAGACAACATTAGCACGACCAGTAATCCTACACGCTGTCATCACTACCCTCCTGACTGTTCTCCTCACTGTCTTCCTCTCTGTCAGACATGGTAGCTGATGATGTAGGCCTACTACTTTCTCTCTGGTTGAGTCTGCGATTAGCTGCTTGCATCCACAGGTCAACAGCTGGGTTTGGGTCGAAAGTCTCTGTTGTCATCTTAGACAAGTGGATGTAATCAAATAAGTATGTGAACATAACCAATAACCTACCATAGCCAATAACAAATTAATGTAATTTATTTTATTTTTGTTGTTCATATCTTATTTTACCTTAACATTTATTTATTTATGCATTTTTTTTTTATCTTTCCAGTTTTAAAGGATATTTTTGGTTTACTGTCCTATAGTATATATTGGAATGATTTAAAACCTGTTTATCCCAATAATTATAAAGGAGTGCCTTGAAAATATGTGTTTACATAAATTGTGATCAAAACGTTTGAGACCCACTGAGATAACTTAGACTAAATTGAACTATCTAAACACTGAGAGTCCTTTACCTCACTGAGCTGTAGTCATCAGCCTCTCAGTCTGACTGGAGAGGACTCTCCCTCCACATCATTGTAGAAACATCTTCTTCTATATCCGTTAGAGCAGCTAGCACCAGATTCTAATAACAACAGCGCCGGAACTGGTGCACCCTCCCTCGCTCCCACGCTCACTCGTACTTTGGCTGTGAGCTGCGGGTGCCAGATAAGCCAACATCCCCCACTTTCAGCGCCCATCGTACAGGGCAAATTAAACGTGTAACCGGGGTGAAAAGGATGTTACATTTACTTAATTATGAATATTGTTACATCAAGGCCGACAATTAGGATGAGCCCCAACGGTCAAAAATGTGTTTTTCCCTCCCAGAGCTGTCAGCACAGCGCCTCCACAGATCTGGCGCCCTAGGCGAACATCTATAACGCCAGTGCTACGGGCCGGCCCTGAGTTCAGATGCAACTCGCAAATATCTTTCTCTCTCTCCTCTCTTCTCTCTCCTCTCTTCTCTCTCCTCTCTTTTCTATTCTCTCTTTTCTCTTCTCCCTTCTCCCTCTTCTCTCTCTCCCTCTCTCCACCAGTTATGTGCAGCCCTGATTATATGCTTACATTTGGTAGTCAGCAAGTAGAATATGCTTACATTTGATAGTAATGCAATCAAACTTAAATAATGTCAGTAATTTGTAATTCATTATTTAATTAGATATGAACTCCGGGCTAACAGTGAAGTTACCTTCGATGGCCTAAAGTTGTTTGGCATAAACCCTGGCACAGGCTCAATGTTCTGGATTTAGAAATGTGACATATTTAAAAAAACACTGACACTTAAAGGTAGGGTAGGTAAGAATGGAGAAACCAGCTGGAGTGCGCTAAAATTTGAAAGTATGCAGCCAGACTTCCTTACAGAGCCCCTCCTCCAACACACACAAACGTGCACATGACCAATGAGGGCACGAGATAAGTTTGTGCATGAGATGGAAGGCTGACTGGCATCCATCCATTGGTCATGCTTTTTACAGCGCCAAGGCTTCCACAGATGATTTTTGTATGTATTTATTGTCAAAGCACTTAATGTATTCATTGCTATCGGGATGTTGAGAGCATTCCATGGAATATAACTAAAAGTGTATCTGAAGTGAATTACCGACCGCACCTTTAAGGTGTCGTGCATTCACATGTACACTTTACTCTCATTCCCAATGAGTTTTCATGTCGGATGTAAAAAATTAATGAAGAGCACTCATGGGTCATTTTCTTTCGCAGCACGAAGAAAATGAAGCGATTGCACGGTTTGCATGCTATGGTGTTGAGAGACGTGAAGCAGAAGATTCACAGCCTGCTTTGTGATGAATTGTCACAGCATATGCTGCCTCCCTTTGGTTTCTATAGAGTCATTTACACATCCTGTGCATGTGAATCACGGAGACACTCTATTTGTTTGCATGAACATATGATATCTGTGCATGTCTCTTGCACTTCTACATTACTCAATAGATACAAACTGATTTCCCTGTGAACATGCTCATGCATCACACATTTATTTAGTTGCTTAAATAGATTGTTTCAGTGCTAATTGCTTCCTGACAGTTTTCGGAAAATAATTCTGTGTCGCAACACCTAGGAACAATACGTTGAGACTTTTTAAATAGGAAACAAACAAACTTATTTTTCATTTTTTAAAAGAAGAACACAATGTGATTTGATTATTCAAGAGGGGCGGCTGTGGCTCAGTGGGTGGAATGGTCACCAATGAAGTGTTGGTGGTTTGATACCCCACCCCATGTGGTAGATATCTTGGTCAAGATACTGAATCAAAAATGGCTTGCGGTGGGGAATGCTAACTTGTTTTGTAAAATCCCTTTGGGCGGTCACAAAGGCTAAAAAAAAGCGGTATATTAATGCAGTCCATTTATTATTTAAGTTGTGTTGCAGGCAAAGATGAAACATTGTGAAACGTGTCAACAGATTACACGTCATTGTTTTAGGTTAGATGCTATTTTCTATTTAAACTTAATGTTATTGCTTTTAACTCACCTAATACAATTATGAGTAATCTTTTTTTAATTAAAATCAATTTTTCAATGTATTCAATGTACATTGTTGTGATTATTTGATGCATGATCACACATATATTTGCAGTTCAATTTGCAACATTGTTGGTCTTCTCTGTGCATTCCATTGCTAATGAAAACTTAAGTGAGGTTACTGTGAACATAATAACATTTTTAGTGCTGACCTGCCTCGTAGAACTTGTAGACCATGACCTATAATTCAACTTCTATAACTACATCAGTCCTCTTTGTTATATCTGCAGCAGACTGATGGTTGATGACAAGGTAAAGTAGACTTGCTGAACGCAATGTACAAAGGTCTGTTGCTCCTAGTCACAACCCTGCATAATATCTTCTAGCATGGCTGTTCAAACTCTACAGGGCCATAGGACTCATAAATCACAATACAGCATATTGAAGTGAGGGCGACCCCAACCTCAGAGCAGTCATAATATATTGATTCCTGCATCTTTAGACAGCAATAAGTACATGATGGCTGTATTAAATGCTGCCTTATGCATTTATTGCTTAAAGGTCCCCTATTATACAATTTTTCATCAATATATTATAGGTCTCAGATATATATAAACATGTTTCTGAAGTGTTTGGCTCGAAACACCAAACAGATCACGCATTGTAGCATCCCACAAACCCCTCTGTTTCAGCCCTGTTTCAAAAGTGCTGATTCTCTGTCTGTTGCTTTAGATCAGGGGTGTCAAACTCAATTTCATCGCGGGCCACATCAGCATTATGGTTGCACTCAAAGGGCCGGTTGTAACTTTAAGACTATATAAACATACATATATAAATATTTAATAAATATAAAATAATGTAATTACTTTATTGCCTCTGCATTGGATTATTATCGGATAGGGTAAAAACTTCATAAATAACTACGTCTGAAAGCAGAAGTCTAGGGCAAATAAGTGCAAGTCTCTTCAGTGAGAATGTCACACAATTATTTTAAAAGAAGAGCCAAATTCTGAAAAAAAAGTGACATTAAAAAAATTTAAGATGCATTATGGGACATGTAGTTTATGGACATCGTGCATCTGTAAACCGGCATGTAACCGTATAATAAACATATTACATTCTTTCAGAGCTCTTGCGGGCCACATGAAATGAAGTCGCGGGCCGGATTTGGCCCCCGGGCCTTGAGTTTGACACCCCTGCTTTAGATGAAAATAAGGAGCCCCTCCCCACGCCCCTCCGCGAGATATTTGGTTAAAAAGAACACAATGGTGCTCTAGGAGGAGATTCAGGTGATAAGGTGGGGGGGGTTACCTTGGTTGGTTACTGGCTAATAGTTACACAAGCCAAAAAAACGTTATGACATCACAAAGTGGCCGGAATCTGATCAGCCCATTTTCAGTCAGGTTTTTAAATAAATGGATCAGGACAAAAAGTGAGAGAATCTTTTTTCCTGAAACTTTCAGAATCTCTTTACACAGAGGGGACACATGTTGATGTAGAAAATATGTGAAAAAGTGGATTTTTCACAATAGGTGACCTTTAATAATCAATAATGATCATTTGACTTTTGGTCCTCACAATGACAAGAAAAATGTGTTTAGTAAAATGATGTATTTCTTACCTCGGATGGTAAATGATCTAACTGTAAGGGCACATTTTACAAGCTGCAGTAAAGTGAGCTTTTGTTTGAGTTCAGCTGTCCCACTTGCCTTAGTAGTCCGACACACAGTAACACAATACATATGAATGCAAGCCACAAACACAATTGCCAGGAGACAAAGCCAACAATCTTTTTTAAGTAATTATCCTGGCAGTTTCTGTATATTGAGCTAACTAAGAACGTGTGTTTACCTCATATCAGTTCCCAGTCACAGATAATGTCAGTGGTGGTGACTGTCAGGCTGTCAGCAGCTGCTTCCTCACTGGTGATATGAAGCAACAAACTGCTGTGAGAGCAATAATAATGTGTGTGCTGTGAGGGAAATGATTGTTTCCTATATTTATGATTGTATATTTGTATGACCAAACAAACGGAATGACCGCAAATAGTTTTCCTTTTAGAAAATTGCCATTGAAGCAGGCTCAACACATATTAGAAGTTGTATACTTTAAATACAATCCAAAAGACAGAAATCCATATGATGCACCTGCATATATGCTCATTTCTTCATTAGGCATCCTCTAAAACTTCCACGATAATGTATTGCCCAGGTTGTTACGGATTTGAAGTAAAAATGAAATGAAATAGGAAAAGAAAAATATGTATGGTGACACAGAAAATGGTATAATTGAAAATGAAATCATAGAGCTTCTAAAGAGACTTGACTCATTTGCATAATAATGAATACTGATGTGTTATTGTGTAGCCGGGAACAAGCTGTTTAACCACACTTTGAAATGAGTTGTTCCTGGGCTTTGAACCTCTCGCTGTACAGCTGACGTCTTTGCACTGAGAAAAATGACAGGGAAGTAATGAAAAAACATCTTTCTCACATCAGAGCTCTCTGTAAATTCCTTTCAACACATCTGTTCCCCTGGAGTGTCATCAAGTGATGCAGCTGTAAAATATATGGGAGTGACAATCCTTAGAGCATCAAACATTACCCATCAGCCCCCATTTATTTTGAAATGAAATGAGCTTATTCATTCACATGTGTTCATGCCCGTATGTCATTATGTTATTCACTGTGTTGGCAAACAAGTGTTGTTTTGCCCTTGACCTGAATGAAATATGCCTTAGAGAGAGACACACACACAAACACACACACACACACACACACACACACACACACACACACACACACACACACACACACACACACACACACACACACACACACACACACACACACACACACACACACACACACACACACACACACACACACACACACACACACACACACACACACACACACACACACACACACAAACCACATCTAGAAGTTAGCTTTAGGTGGGCAGCAGACATCTTCATCTCTGAGGTCAGTCATCGGGCCATCATTGTCTGCTGTGACCCGCTCCGAGCCGCGGAGACACCTGAATCATTTGAATGATTGTGTCGCATGGAGCCTCAGACGGTACAAGGAGAGATTACTGTGATTGCATCTGTCTCGCTCCGCTGATATCTGTCGGTGTTGCAGCTTCACAGGGTCAGGTGAGTCTGAGACTGACGAAGACGCGGTAGATTGTAATGAAGCTACGATACAGAACAGTAGTCCGGAGAGGAAAAAGTCATTTCAGATTTTTTTTACGTCTCCCCTGATAATCAGAGTTGAAAAGCAATTTCACGTTGAAGATTTGAGATAATATCTCAATTGCATCATATTCATGTAAACGATGAAAAACAAGTTAAACTGTGTTTAATAGGAGTTCAGATAGCAGTAGTATCTACAAAGACAAGTCAGGTCAGATTTTTTTTATTAAATTAAAGGAATAGTTCAATATTTTTTGGAAAACATTTTTTTTTGCTTTCTTACTGCAAGTTATATGTGAAGTTTCATACCACTGTCATGTCAGTATGACAAAAACTGGTAGAAGTGAAATAGCTTAGCTTAGCACAAAGACTGTAGAAACGGTTACAAAACGCTAGCCTAGCTCAAAGTGCGTTAGAGTGGAAACACTGAAACCTTGTAATATTTAATTTTCTCAAAATGTGCCATACTTTTAGCATACCCAATATAGGCCTATTGAGAAACAGCAACCAAGAAACAATCACAAACATAACCCCCGGTAAAACCCCAAAGCAAGGTTTTAAAATGTCCTTTTTCAGATGTTTTGAGGTGTTCATTAAGGATTGTGTTATCCTTAGACCAGTGGTCTGGGGGGCGCAGAGGCATGCCAAGGGGGGCGCAAGAGAACAGGAGGAAAAATGGCTGTTAAAAAAAAAAAGATTTAAAAAAAAAAAAAATCATAAATTGAAAAATTATTGATTCAAAAATAATATGATGCAGTACAGTACTATTACGTCTGGGTCTCTGTGTTTCATTAAAGCTCGGCTCTGTGTGTGTGTGTGCGCGAGCGAGAGAGAGAGAACGCACCGTACCGGAGATCGTTGTTGTTAGCTTCTGGTGCTAGCGAGCTACGCTAACGGATATAAGGAGTTGTTTCAACAACAAGATGGAGGAGACTCCTCTTCTGTCAGACTGAGAGACTCAGTGAGCTAAAGGACTCTCTGATTGTTATCTCAGTGGGTCTCAAACGTTTTGGTCACCATTAATGTAAACAATTATTTCCGAGGCACACGTTTATAATGATCATTATTACGGTGGCCCTGAAGTGCAAGACACCACAGCATTTCAGAAAACATCACAGCATTTCACAAAACACTACAGCATTTCACAAAACGCCACAGCATTTCACAAAACACTACAGCATTTCACAAAACGCCACAGCATTTCACAAAACACTACAGCATTTCACAAAACGCCACAGCATTTCACAAAACACTACAGCATTTCACAAAACACCACAGCATTTCACAAAACGCCACAGCATTTCACAAAACACTACAGCATTTCAGAAAACACCACAGCATTTCAGAAAACACCACAGCATTTCACAAAACGCCACAGCATTTCACAAAACACCACAGCATTTCACAAAACACTACAGCATTTCAGAAAACACCACAGCATTTCACAAAACGCCACAGCATTTCACAAAACACCACAGCATTTCACAAAACGCCACAGCATTTCACAAAACACCGCAGCATTTCAGAAAACGCCGCAGCATTTCAGAAAACACCACAGCATTTCAGAAAACACCACAGCATTTCACATTCGACGGAAAGGGTATTCCTTTAGGGAGAACACTTCTTGTTTGTGATTGGACAGAGCCAGCCAGAGAAGAACTGCTGTGATTGGTTGTTTTTGCTGCCAGTCAAGAAATGACGCTTCGTGATTGGTCAACACCCAACAGCGAAATATGTCCCAACCATGGTCCCACAAGGTATGGTCCCAACACATCAGCCGTTAGCACACACTCAGATCTCACAGCTCCTCATACAGTATCTGTTCAGAAACTGGACAAAAGTTAAACATGTACAAACCACAGACTGTCTATGTCATGGCGAATACAGTCGCTGCTTTATTTTATATTGCAGGTCTCCCTTGAAAAAGAGATCTATGATCTCAATGGGACCAATCTGGTTAAATAAAGGTTTGAAATGAAATGAAAATGTATGTCTGTATGATGTTGTTGTGAGTGTGTACGGAGCAGCTACAGGTTAGTTTAGCCTGATGAATCCGATTCAGAAAACACGCATTTTAAAAGCTTTTCGCCTGCCGTCTTGTCTGCAGACTTGTCAAAGCGTTAATTCATGGTTTTTACTAACTGTTATCAGTATGTAGTTACTTCGGCATCACTTTGAAACGTGTATTACAATTAAATCACGGTCAAATATGTTCATTTTGTTGTAGGATTTACATGGAGATACGCCCCGTCCCCTCTCCAGCGCCTCTTGTTTGAATGACAGCATTGACAGGAGCAAACACAGCTGACAGTCGCGGTGAAACTCGAGCAGCCGCGGTGAAACTCGAGCGATTAGAGCGATGCGAATATTGGGTGGTCTACCATAGTATTTACATGGAGATAAGCCCCTTAAAAACCATGAGTTAATAAAGCATTAATTCTGTATTTACTCCTGTCATTCAAACAAGACGCTGGAGAGGGGGCGGGCCGTATCTCCATGTAAATTCTATCGGAATCGGATCCATCAGGCTAAACTAACCTGTAGCTGCTCCGTCCACACTCACAACAACGTCATACAGACATAAATAAAGCAGCGACTGTATTCACCATGACATAGACAGTCTGTGGTTTGTACATGTTTAACTTTTGTCCAGTTTCTGAACAGATATGAGGAGCTGTGAGCTCTGAGTGTGTGCTAACAGCTAACAGCTGATGTGTTGGGCTAATCACAAGCGTCATTTCTTGACTGGCAGCAAAAACAACCAATCACAGCAGTGCTTCTCTGGCTGGCTCTGTCCAATCACAAACAAGAAGTGTTCTCCCTAAAGGAATACCCTTTCCGTCCAATGTGAAATGCTGTGGTGTTTTCTGAAATGCTGCGGCGTTTTCTGAAATGCTGTGGTGTTTTGTGAAATGCTGTGGTGTTTTCTGAAATGCTGTAGTGTTTTGTGAAATGCTGTGGTGTTTTCTGAAATGCTGTGGTGTTTTCTGAAATGCTGCGGCGTTTTGTGAAATGCTGTGGTGTTTTCTGAAATGCTGTAGTGTTTTGTGAAATGCTGTGGTGTTTTCTGAAATACTGTGGTGTCTTGCACTTCAGGGCCACCGTACATTATAGTTCTAAAAAAATAAGAGAATAAATGAAAAACAGGTATGAAATACTATATGACAGTAAAACAAGAATAAAGTTTAAAAGGGTGATTTGTAAAATATCCATAAAGAAAAAGTAAATCTGTTTCCAGTTCTGTTTCAAATGGGTGCTGAGAGATGTATCCATAGATCTCTTCATGTTGCTCTCAAAGTGCACCAGATTGATGCATTTAACTTCAATATTTAAAAATAAATCTTCCCGGGGGAGCTTGCCCCCGGACCCCCCTATGTGAGGTCCACACACCACCTATAAAATAGCACTTTACCCCTGCTTACACCTATATGCCTCAAGCCTTCATTGTAACTGTCACACTGTGTATATGCGTGGGGAGTGTTGCAGTAGAAAATTCCACTGTAGCGACCGGTACATTAATGGGAAACCCTAAATGTTTGAGCACCCTCTATGAAACGTCAAGCTACCCCACAGCACCCCAAAATAAATATCTGGCGCCGCCGCCACTGAGCCTGACTATTTGTGTTGGGGGGGCTCGACTTATTTTTTTCTCCAAAGGGGGGGCCTGACAGAAAAAGTTTGAGAACCACTGCCTTAGACAGAGCTGTTCACTAATGTGTATAGTGACTATAGTCCTTAACCTGTTGGCTGTACTATATATTTCCTCATACAGATAGGAAGTATTAGGATCATCTCATTTATATCTAAGCTAGAAAGCAAGTCAATGTTTTCCTTCTTTGAAATCACCTTGCAGATTTTAAGAATGACTGCAGAAAGGTAGAGAGAAAAGCCGAGCTTTATGTTGTGAATGCCCAAGGATCCGGTGGGTTTTACAGATGAATGCCTCCATATGCTGCATGCCTCACACATGAGAGCTGCAGGCCGGAAACAAAGCAGGATCTGTTCTCAGCGGTGCTTCCTACACGCTGTTCTGTCTCAGGGGCTCCTGGGTGTGCATGTGTGAGACCAAACTCATTCAGCATTAAAACCTTTCCTGTGTTTTACATAAACTCCCCCATTAACTCGAGCTACTTTTTAAAACTTAAAATTGCCTTTAACGTGAATACATTTGTCTTAATTATTTTCTGAAACAAAAAGTACAACCCTAATAATTTTCAGAAGTGTGTCAGGAAAATATGTAGCCATTTTCCGTGTGATGTAATAAGCAACTATCTTTTGCCAGGAGCAGATTATTCATTGGATCGTTGTAGCAATACCAGCTGCTGCTCTTAGAGTTGCTTATTTGCGTATTAGACACCTTTGTAAATACTTCATGTGGAATGAGTATTCATATCTCTTCCTGGCACACTCAATAGTACCACAGAGTTACAGTCATTTCTTTTAAAATGGACAGTAATTATTAAAAACGTTGCTTTTGTAAGCTTGCATTAGCTTCTTTTTCAATCCGACATTAAGCCTTTCATGAAGAAGAGACTTTCTGATTTATTTTCATTTTGGCTTTTTAAAGTCTCCTTTAAGGGACCGCCCTGTGATGTAGTCATTTGATTCAAAGTGTTTTCCTTGGAGAGCAGAGCAGCTTCTCCAGGAAGTGATGCGTGATTATCTCCGCTTGTCACAATCCTAATCAAAGTAAAGTTCAGACGTGCCACGGTGCGAGCATTATGGGGGATTGCACAGATGTTTCAGATGGCAAGAATCAGGTGTTATTCCCTTTCTGACACAAACAAACATCGTGATGGGCGAGAAGTGAAGGAAGCATTTAAAATTTGATGTGGGTTGTGAGGCCTGAGAGCGCTTCTCTGGGATTTTATTGAAACTTTTAATAACAACATAGGAGTATCGACCAAACTACTGCTGTGTTTATAGTTTATAGTTTATTAGTATCCCCATTAGCTGGTGCATAACAACAGCTAATCTTCCTGGGGTCCACAAATAACATAAAACATGACATTCGACAGTACATTACAAGACAATGATACAAATCGTGTACGGCGTCAATTTTCCTTCAAACAGTGACTTTCATATCAACCATCACATACAGCTTATTTTCTGATTCCCCATTTCCTTGAAAAAAAAAAAAAAAAAAAAAAAGAATAATAATAATAGTGATTTTACAAATGTCTCCCTTCGCTTCTTTTAGAGTAAAAACTAACTAAACAAATACAATCCTCATCATAACTGTGAAAGGCTGTGTGTGTGTGTCTATGTTAGCGAAAGTACCATATTCCTGCATGTGTTTAAAAAACCTATATGAATCGGTGTGCTGCTGTATGTTTACCATAACCTGTCTGCTGCTTGTGTAATTTACAATCTTTGGGCTTCTAGATGCCTCTTCAATCGTCTTTTGAAGCTTGCTTTAGTTGTTTCTTTAGAAATCTGATGTGGCAGTGTGTTCCATGCAGCCATGGCTCTATACAGCACTGTGCTCTTCATAGACTCTGTTTTGGCTTTAGGGATTTGATAGCAACCTCTTGTGGCATGTCTCGTCTTATATGTATGGATGTTAGAGCTAGGTGTAAGTTGCTTATATAGACAGGTTGGATGTTTCAGCTCATTTATGTTTCTCAAAAAGACAAGGAGTGATACCATCAGCCTCTCCGTGACTAATGTCCAGGAGAGCTTGATATGCATTTGTTTACATTATGTCTTGGTGTCCACCTAAGGGCAAGCCGAGCTGCTCTGTCTGAACCAGTTGCAGCTTTCCCAGGTCCCTCTTGTTTGCCCCTGACCAGATCATTGAGCAGTAGTCCAGTTGTGAAAGGACTAGAGTCTCAATGACTTGTTTTGTCAGTTGCGGTGGTAAAAACACTGAGCACCTCTTGATGACAGATATATTCCTCCCCATCTTTGCCACCACTGACTCTATGTGTTTCGTCCATGATACATTGTTCACTAGGATGAGTCCCAGGAGCTTTGTTTCCCCAGCATCAGATACAACTGCGGTTTAGACCTTAGTACGTAATTTGTGCCAAATACAATACTTTTTGTTTTTTGAATGTTGAGCACTAATTTGTTGCTGGTCACCCATTCCATTACTGTTTTCAGTTCTTTGTTCAGAATATCAGTTATCTCACCAATTGTGGGAGCCTGTGTATATATTGTCGTGTCATCCGAGTACATAGAGACTTGTGCTTTTTCAAGAGCTAATGGAAAATCATTTGTAAAGATTGAGAAGAGTAAAGGACCTAGTGAACTTCCTTGTGGAATTCCACTTGCAACACATCTAGCACTAGAGATACTGCCATTAAAGTATACACTTTGAGTTCTGTTATATAGATAGCTTTCTAGCCATGATATCGCCTTTGGGGCAAAACCATAGCACTCCAATTTGTCAAGTAAAATTCTATGGTCTATCAAATCAAAGGCAGCGCTATAATCTAATAGTACTGCTCCCACCATTTTCTTCACATCAATCTCTTTCATCCATTGATCTGTCATTTGTGTTAATGCTGTGGCTGTTGAGTGACCCTCTCTATACGCATGTTGATACTCACTCATCAGACTGTTAACAGAAAAATAGCATTGTATTTGTCTTTGTTTAGAACAGGTGACAGGCGTATTGGTCTGCTGTTAGAGCCAGTGAAGGCATTCTTTGCAATTTTAGGGAGTGGAATAACTTTAGCTACTTTCCAGATTTGCGGGCATGTACCTTCCAGACTCATGTTAAAAATATGACAGATGGGTGCAGCAATGAACTTGGCTACATTCTTTAATAGCTGACCATCTAAGTTATCAATACCTGGTGGTTTATCATTATTGATTGCCAACAATAACTTTTCCACCTCTTCTGTCCTAACTTTACCCAGCTCAAAGGTGCAATTTTTATTTTTCATAATACGTTCTCTAATATTAACATAGGACGACTCGCAGCTAGATTTTGGCATTCCCTGCCTTAGCTTCTCCACTTTATCAATGAAATAATTATTAAATAATTGGCAATATCTAGTGGTCTAGTGATGTATGCCCCCTCTGATTCTATAAAGGATGGTGTTGAGTTGTTTTTCCTACCCATGATGGTATTCAAGGTACCCCAGAGCTTTTTTCCATCATGCTTTATATCATTTATCTTAATCTCATAATACATTTTCTTCTTCTTTCTGTTCAGTTTTGTCACATTATTTCTTATTTTGCAATATAACTGCCACTCAGAATGATTGCCGGAATTCATTGCTGCCCTTTTTGTTCTGTCTCTATCAGCCATACATTTTTTGAGCTCCTCGTCAATCCATGGTGCCTTTACTGTTTTAACGGTTAACTTCTTAACAGGTGCATGTTTATCCATCACTGGTAACAACAATTCCATGAAAACATCCAGTGCCGCATTTGTGAAAACATTAGACCAACATACTCCCTTAACATCCTCCACATATGAATCACAGCAAAACCCTTTATATGATCTCTTCAGCACTATTTTCGGTCCTGCTTTTGGGACTTTGGCTTTCCTACATATTGCTACAAGGTTATGATCGCTGAAGCCAATTGGTACTGATACCGCTTTGAGCACAGTTCACTTGCGTTTGTGTATATGTGATCAATGCATTTGGATGATGTTACTCCAGAGCTATTGGTAATTACCCTGGTTGGTTGATTGATCATCTGATCTAGGTTACATGCACTTGTTACCGTCATCAATTTGTTTTTCAATGAACAGTCTGATGACAGAAAGTCAATATTCACGTCACCCAATAAATATATCTCCCTGTTTTCATCACATGCCTTCTCAATCATTTCACACAATTTATCTAGATAATTACTATCAGAGCTTGGTGGTCTATAGCAACATCCCAGCAACATAGGTTTTAAATGGGGCAGGTGAACCTGCAGCCATACCATCTCTACCTCACTTAACATCAAATCCTCCCTATACTTCACAGGAATGTGACTTTGTACATAAAAGCCACTCCTCCCCCATTGCAGTTTCTATCCTTTCTGTAAAAATTGTACCCCTGTATTGATATTGCACCGTCCTCAAACGAGTCATCTAAGTGAGTTTCAGAGATGGCCAAAATATGAATATTATTTGATATCAACATATCCTGAACACACTGAACCTTATTTCTAAGGCTGCAGATATTCAAGTGAGCGATCTTTAGCCCTTTCTTAGGTAGTTTAGCATTCACTGACATAAATAGAGATAGACTAACAGAAAATTAAGCACAATGTCCATTACAGTTCTGATGCTAAAGTGCATGTTTGTGTGTGTGTATGTGTGCATCCCTTGTGTGTGTGTGTATATGCATGCACCAAGCTACAAACCCCTTCTGTCTCTTTAGTCCCTTTTCTCAGTCCTCTGAGATGAGTGGCGTGAGTCCGTTCTCTCAGCCCTTTGGGAGGGGGGGATCGGGGGATGGGTGGGGGTTTGCGGAGGATGAACAATTAGTCTGTCGTACCTAATGTAAGCAATGTTCCCTTTGCTCCTTTCGGCCTTCATGGCAGGGATGAGTTCCTTTCTCTTCTGGCGTACCGCTTCAGGATAATCCTCGTTGAGGAAGATGTTCGTTCCTTTCAACCTGTTTCGTCTCCCCATCACAGCCGTCTTGTCCTTGAAACGCAGAAACTTCACAACAATCTGCCTAGGCTTGTCTGCGCCCCTGCCGTATCCCATTCGATGTGCCCTTTCCACCTCGATCCTCTCCTCATCCATCTGTAGTTCTGTTCTTAGCAGCTCCCGGACCTTGTACTCCGATTCCTCCCAACTCTCCCCTGGAGACTCTGGGATTCCATCAATAATTAAGTTTTTGCGTTTCGATTGGCCCTCTAGATAGTCTGATTTTCCACTCATTGTCATAACAGATTCACGCACAGTACTAATGTCTGTGCGTGCTTCTTGGCTCTTCTTCTTCAACTCCTTACAAGTCTCTTTTAGTTCATCCACTTCTTTTTGGGAGAACTGTAGACTGTTCTTAAGGTCCTGAGCCTCCCTATTCATATCATCCATTCTCTTGTTGGTGGAATCAACCAAGATTTGGATGAAACTTTTAAAATTGCTTTCTTGCTGCGTTAGTAGCTGCCCGTATGCATCCTGTTGTTGTTTTAACAGTTCACGCCCCTCTCCTGAGGACAACGTCAGACAATACTGACACAATATTATTGACTTGTCAGGCAATAAGTACACCAACAAAATGCAACAACAGTGTCAATGTGTCAAAACATCACTGCAGTAAGAGAAAGGTGAGATTCTTCAGTAAGATACTTAAAGGAATGACTTACATTTCATCAAAATTAGTCCACCGGGAGTACAAATATGGCCTCTTTCTGGTTAAAAATGACAATTTGGATCCTGAAAAGGCAGTCAGCATCCTCAATAACCCCAAAAAACACTTAAAAAGTGTCCAAATCGGCCAAGCCATTTTCAAACTATTGTCCACATAGGCTAATTAATGCAACTTCCGCTAATTATGCAACTTGTCCAATATATGCAAATTAGGATCTGCAGTTTCTATATCCTCGGGGATCCCCTAGTATACATTTCTAACGTAAAACTTTGGGGTATTCAACATTTCCGGGTTCACAATGCTGGCAAATAGACTATTTATAGATTCAACAAGGTTCACATAAGAGCATGAACCATACTGGGAGAAATCCCTGAGCCTTTGACTCATATTTGGATAAAAATGTGTGTCAACAGTTCAAATCTCTTTTTGCATAAACTCTCTATTCTTTATGACCGAAACAACCTTTGTGCTAATGTCACAGATCAGTGACTGGATCTCAAAACCCTGCAGAGCTTTCTGTGCCATGGTGGTGGCACAGACAGATGACAATTAGCCGTTTGTGCGACACAAGGCTCATGCATGACTTCACTAATTCCATAACTGTATTTGATTGTAGGCACTATCATATTTGCTCACAGGACAATTGTGCGGGGTTAGTCGGAGTTTGAAAAGTGAATCATTCAGAAAAAATATTTTATCAAAGAAAAAAACATTGATTTTTTTATTTTTGGCCTGAAGTCATCTTCAAATTAAAGCAAAGAGCTTTTTTTGGGCCACTCACAGATTATGGAAAACAGATTTCTCAACAAAAAAAACCAGCACATCAAATGGTTGTTTTAATAATGTAGACTTAAGGCCCATATGAGAATGATGCACCTGCATGCATATGGGTGAATGCAAATAAGTTAATGAGAACATACTGCATTGTTCTCATTTTTTTTCGGCAAACATTTCAGGGCTTTGTGGACGTAATCCATGACAAACTGGAGTTGAGACCAGGAGGCGGAGTCGCAGTCTTACACGCTTCTCTGCGCTCTCTCCTAGGCAGTCATCCATAGGAATCCCGAACCCAATAAAATACCCAATATTAGCGTGTGTCTGCCCAAGGACAATTTAAGGTAAAACCTAATAGAGGTGTCATACATAATAACCTAATAAAAGTAAATGTAACAACTACTACAGTGCAACAAAACAGGAAGATTAAATGTGGTCTCTTAAACATAAGATCTCTAGCATCTAAAGCAATATTGATAAATGATTTAATATTAGATTATAATATTGATATATGCTGTCTCACTGAAACTTGGTTGAGACATGAAGAATATGTCAGCATAAATGAGGCCACTCCACCCAGCCATATCAATACTCATATTGCTCGAGGCACGGGCCGAGGAGGTGGAGTTGCAGCAATCTTTGACTCAAGTTTACTTATCAATACTAAACCAAAATTAAATTATACCTCCTTTGAAAGCCTCGTTTTTAGTCTTACGCATCCGACCTGGAAAACTTTGCAGCCAATCTTATTTGTTACAGTGTATCGTGCACCAGGTCCTTATTCAGAATTCTTATCAGAATTCTCTGAGTTTTTATCAACTTTGGTTCTTAAAACAGACAAAGTAATTATCGTAGGTGACTTTAATATTCATGTTGACGATGATAAAAATAGCCTTACTGTCGCATTTAACTCTATATTAGATTCTGTTGGTTTCTGTCAGAGTGTAAATAAACCAACCCACTGCTATAATCACACTCTCGACCTTGTTCTGACTTATGGTATTGAAATTGAGCAACTATTAGTCGAACCGCATAATCCTGCTTTATCCGACCATTTCTTAGTAACTTTTGAAGTACTATTACGAGACTACAAAGCATTAGTCAAAAGCTCTTGCAGCAGAAACCTATCTGTTAGTGCTATAGCCACATTTAAGGAAGAGATTCCACCAATACTTAACTCGATAGCATGTCTGCATGTAGGGGAGGAAACTTATACAAAATGTACACCACCCCAAATTGATCATGTTGTTGATAGTGCTATAGATGCGCTGCGAATAAAATTAGACTCTGTTGCTCCTTTGAAAAAGAAGAAAATAAAACAACATAGATTAGCTCCATGGCATAATGCCGAAACCCGCAAAATAAAGCAAAAGTCTAGACAACTTGAAAGGATATGGCGTTCCACTAAACTTGAAGAATCTCGTTTGATTTGGCATATTACTCTCAATGAATATAAGAAAGCACTGCGTAAAGCGAGAGCAGCCTACTACTCTTCATTAATAGATGAGAATAAGAATAATGCAAGATTTCTTTTCAGCACTGTAGCCAGGCTGACAGAGAGCCACAGCTCGATTGAGCCTTCTATTGCCATAGCACTCAGTAGTAATGATTTTATGTGCTTTTTTAACGATAAAATTGTTACTCTAAGAAACAAAATTAATGACCTCTTACCTTTGACCAGTATAGTGTTATCAACAGCTCCCGGAAACGTAAGTTCTAATATTACACTAGATAGTAAACTAGAATGCTTTTCAGCCATTAACCTTGAACAATTACATTCAATGATTCTCTCTTCTAAACCATCAACGTGCATGTTAGACCCAATTCCAACTAAGCTGTTGAAGGAAGTTTTTCCATTAATTAGCACTTCTTTATTAAATATTATGAATATGTCTTTATTATCAGGCTATGTTCCACAATCATTCAAAGTAGCAGTGATAAAACCGCTTCTTAAAAAGCACAACCTCGATCCAGAGGTTTTAGCCAACTATTATAGACCTATTTCTAATCTTCCGTTCCTCTCAAAAATTCTTGAGAAAGCGGTCGCAAAACAGTTGTGTGATTACTTAAAAAACAATGATTTATTTGAAGATTTTCAGTCTGGCTTTAGAACACATCATAGCACAGAGACAGCTCTGGTTAAAGTCACAAATGATATTCTAGTGGCCTCAGACAAGGGACTTGTCTCTATTCTTGTTTTGCTCGATCTCAGTGCTGCATTTGATACTATCGACCATGATATCCTATTGCAAAGACTAGAGCACTTAGTTGGCATACAGGGAACTGCTTTAGGCTGGTTTAGGTCCTATCTATCTGAACGCTCTCAGTTTGTACGTGTTAACGATGAATCTTCCACGCAAACCAAAGTTAGCCATGGAGTGCCACAGGGCTCAGTGCTCGGACCTATTTTGTTCACATTATATATGCTTCCATTAGGCAATATTATAAGGAATCATTCTGTAAACTGTCATTGTTATGTGGATGATACTCAACTATATTTATCAATCAAGCCTGATGAAATTAATCATCTAAATAAAATTCAAGACTGCCTTAAGGACTTAAAAACGTGGATGACCTTAAACTTTTTGATGTTAAACACGACCAAAACTGAAGTTATTGTACTTGGCCCGAAGAATCTACGAAACAAATTATCTAAAGATATACTAACTATGGATGGCATTAATTTGGCCTCCAGTGAGACTATAAGGAATATTGGTGTTATATTTGATCAGGATTTATCCTTTAACGCCCACATAAAATCAATTTCAAGGACCGCCTACTTCCATCTACGTAACATTGCAAAAATCAGGCATATCTTGCCTCAAAACGATGCAGAGAAACTAGTCCATGCATTTGTTACTTGTAGGCTGGATTATTGTAATTCTTTATTATCAAGCAGTACCAAGAAGTCAGTCAAGTCGCTTCAGCTGATTCAAAATGCTGCGGCTCGTGTACTAACCAGAGTTAGGAAAAGGGACCACATTACTCCTGTTCTGGCTGCCTTACACTGGCTCCCTATAGAACACAGGATAGAATTTAAAATTCTTCTTCTCGCCTACAAAGCCCTTAATGGGCAGGCGCCATCTTACCTTAAATAACTCATTATACCCTACTGTCCTACTAGGGCATTGCGTTCCAAGAATGCAGGGTTGTTGGTTGTTCCTAGAATCTCTAAAAGTACAATGGGAGCCAGAGCCTTTTCTTATCAAGCTCCACATTTGTGGAATCAGCTTCCAGTTTGTGTTCGGGCGGCAGACACCCTATCCGTTTTTAAGAGTGCGCTTAAGACCTTCCTTTTTGATAAAGCTTATAGTTAGGGCTGATTAGATTCAGCCCCTAGTTTTGCTGATATAGGCTTAGTTTGTCGGGGGACATCTTACTTCTTCCTTCTCTCTGTCTATACCTGTGTACTCTCATGTTCCGATTAACCCAGCTTCCCCAAATGTCTTTCTTTTTGGTGTCTATATACGCTGGGATCCGGTGTTATGGATGATCCTGCGGTCCTGTTTCCTGGATCGCGAGCGCTGGATCTTGAGTCGTGGCTGTGGTCCTGGATGGATATCCTCGTGGATTCATCTTCCTATTATACACACATGCATTTCCAAACATTTGGACTACCTATGTTGCAAATGTATTATCTTTTCAATTTACACACGGCATCTATTGCACGTCTGTCCGTCCTGGGAGAGGGATCCCTCCTCTGTTGCTCTCCCTGAGGTTTCTCCCATTTTTCCCTTTAAACTGGGTTTTCTTTGGAAGTTTTTCCTTGTACGATGTGAGGGTCTAAGGACAGAGGGTGTCGTATTGTCATACTGATATTCTGTACACACTGTGAAGACCACTGAGACAAATGTAACATTTGTGATATTGGGCTATATAAATAAACATTGATTGATTGATTGATTTTCAAGTTCATATTTGTATTTTGTGCCACTACTGTGACATGTCTCCATGCTTTGCTGCAGCACCTATTTTCACCCTCTGTCTGAAACTAGAGCCCAGTCTAGGGCTGCTCAATTAATCGTATTTTAATCGCGATTCCGATTATGGCTTGCAACGATTACGAAAACAACGTAATCAAAATTAAACGATTATTTTTTTATTATTATTACTTTTTCAGTTGAATTATACTTAAAGTTCAGGGTAATCAACTGTTAAACACATACTGTTCAAATGTTTTTTCTCCAATAAATTGATGTTTTCAAAGTAAATGGATAATCGTTTTTAATAATCGTGATATCAATGATTGTCCCAGTGGAGTGAGTGGAATATGTTGAATATGTTTTACCAAAATGTTGGCTATTAAGGAGTTTTCAGGTTGTGACAGTGCACTGCAACATGTTTGTTGATCTTGTTTATTGGTATTTATTATTTTGATATTATTTATTTAAATGTAGACATGAATGTATAATTTATTTTATTTTGTATTGGTTTTTCAGTTGATTACCCTGAATGTAAATTCAACAGTTAAAAAGTACAAATTATTATTTTTATTTGTTTTAAAGTACAATAAATGGATGTTTTCAAAGTAATGAATAATCGCATTTAATAATCGCAATTACAATTATTGACCCAAATAATCGAGATTATTATTTTTGCCATAATCGAGCAGCCCTAGCCCAGTCTGCTCTGATTGGTTAGCTGGCCAGCTCTGTTTTGATTGGTCAACTGCTTAGAGATGTCCCGCCCCTTGGCCTATCATTTACAATGTGTTGGAACGCTAGCCAATTGAAGAGCGAGTGTTCCATAGTGATGTCACCATGTTACAGAAGTAAACAAATGAGTCCAATGCGTGTTAGGGACAGGGGGGGAGTGTGTGGGAGAGAAACTCCCTCTGGTGTTCATTACTTTTTACTATTTACTATTTGCACATTCAATTAAAACCAGGAGCTGTGCTCATGTACTGATGAAGGTTTAAATACTATTAATAAGCAGCGTTGAGCTGTTGTGAGATATTTTTTAACAGCAATCCCTTATTAATTTGCCTTACTGGTCATTTAAATGAAGTTATTATAAATATTGTACTCCGTAATGTGAGTTCATGAATAAAATCCTGTGTTAATAAGCAGTGATTAACATGTCAAGCTAATAGGCTTATGAGGGATTTCGTGCTACGTCTAAGCCTCGATGGAAATTTCAGCTGAGACAGAAGTCGCACACCGCCGTCAACTTAACAAAAACATGTGTGTGCGGTTGTCGGCATGTCTATGCATTTCAATGTGTGTGTGTGTGTGTGTTGTGCTTCTATTGCTCTAAACACAACCCCTCCTTCAATAACAGCTGAACCTGTACCTGCTGTTTCAATGCGCTTCCTCTCACCTTCCCAGATGCAAAGGCGATCAAAAGAATTAAGTACTTTTAACCCGAGTTTATCAAAACAATCCCTTACCCAGCACCATCTGTCAGAAATCATAAGCCAGCTCACAACCTTTGACCCTCCTCTTTTCATTCGAGAAACTCTGCAGTGCAGTAATGACAAGTTTTACAGGAACTGAGGCAAGTATTTCTCCATAAACATTTCCCCACCTCCACTGATCATACACTTCACAATCTGCTCTGCTTCTCTCATCGTTACGTGAGCTGGGGAATCAGCTCGAAAACACAATGTAGGCGGATGTCCTTTTGTCGGTATGCACAGCATCTGTGTGGGCTGCCTGCTGGGCTCAGCTCTCTTATGGATAGGGCACTGGAGGACCCGGGCTCCCTGGCTGCAGTCAGACAGATGCAGACTGGTGGGCGCCTCATTGCTAAATGCCTGCAGACAGACACACAAGCCGCGGCTGTTCACTGTACCAACGCTCGCTTTGAAATGGCTGCGAGAGCGATGTGAATCCACAGCACATGCGCCTGAGTCCACTTTCCTGGCCTCTGATCCGCCATCAGTCTGTTTACATCTTATAGCATGACTCAGATGTTGTGAATAGAGAAAACAATACTGTGTAGGATGAGGATGGTTTCATCAGCATTCGTGCAGATATTATTTCCATAATGGTTTTACTTGTTGTTTTTACTTATTTAGTTTCATTTAATGGTTTCATGCACACAAATGAATGTTGGCTTGGTTGAAGGAATACTTTGGTATGTTGGGCAATATGCATATTTGCTTTCTTGCTGAGAGTTGGATGAGAATATTCCAATTTCTTATCAAGGTGTGTGTTGAAGTCATGTGGCTCAAGCATTAAGGAAGTCCCAAGTCAATTGTTCTTGGGCAATTCAGGTAATCACAGCTAATACCAGCTCACGGATGGTATTAGCCCCAGGGCCCTGAGGACCTGTGCCCGCCAGCTGTCTCCTGTTCTCCAACACCCGTTCAACCTGAGCAGTGGAAGACGTCCTGTGTTGTTCCCGTCCGTAAGAAGACGACTCCTCCTGGGCTCAATGACTATCGGCCAGTAGCTCTCACATCTCATGTGATGAAGGTGCTGGAGAGACTGGTCTTGGCCCATCTCAGACCGCAGGTGAGATCATTTCTAGACGCTCTGCAATTTGCCCACGAGCCTCACCTGGGGGCGGACGATGCCATTATTCAGGGTTCGTACACTTTTTCACCAATGATTTTCCATAACTTCTCCATGACTTCTCCATGACCTTTACCTCATTTTCCATGACCAAAAAAAGTACTCTTCTCAGCGGTACCACTGAAACATTTTTATTTTAACATGGTAAGCTGGACAATAAGGTCTGCATATGAAACATGTTGAGCCGATCTAAAACAAATCAAATAGTTTAATCAAATAGCCTCTACACGCTAAAGCCACTGTAGACTAGACTAGGGCGTGATTGTAAACATCTCGACAGTTAAATGCCATTTTACGTTTCATTACTATACGATACAGTATTTATTATAGTATTACTATTTCGGCGATTAGATAAAATATAAATTATATTTGATGCAACTTTGGTTACATTTCCATGACTTTTCCAAAACTTTGGGAAACATATTGTTATCCATAACTTTTCCAGGGCCTAGACTTTGCATTTTGAATTTCTATGACTTTTCCAGGTTTTTAATGACCGTAGGAACCCTGCATTATTTACCTGCTGCAGCGTGCTCACTCATACCTGGATGGATCGGGTTGCACTGTGAGAATCACCTTTTTTGATTTCTCCAGCGCTTTCAACACGATCCAGCCTCGGCTACTGAGTGACAAGCTGCAGACTCTGAGGGTAAACTATCCACCATCTCCTGGGTTACCAACTACCTCACAGACAGACCACAGTACGTCCGGCTGGGCAGTGTGCTGTCTGATGTGGTGGTTGGTGGAACTGGAGCCCCACAGGGGACTGGGCTGTCTCCTTTCGGATGACTCTGCTGAGGTAGGGTGTATAAGGGATGGACGGGAGGAGGAGTACAGAGCGCTGGTGGGTGATTGTGTGGAGTGGACTGGAAGAAATCATCTGCTTCTGAATGTGGCCAAGACCAGAGAGATGGTCATTGACTTCAGGAGGAAGAGGACGTCTCCTCAGCCCCTGTGCTTTCTGGGAGAGGATGTGGCTGTTGTGGAGGACTACAAGTACCTGGGAGTGCACTTAGACAATGGGCTGAACTGGAGGATCAACACTGACGCTGTGCACAAGAAGGGGATGAGCAGACTCTATTTTCTGAGGAAGCTGAGATCCTTCCACGTGTGCAGCAAGATGCTGGAGATCTTCTAGTCTGTTGTGGCCAGTGCACTCTTCTTTTCTGCGGTCTGCTGGGGGGGGGGCAGCATCAGAGCCGGTGACACCAGCAGGATCAATAAAGTGATCAGGAAAGCTGGGTCTGTCATCGGCATCAAGCTGGACCCCTTTGAAGCTGTGGTGGAGAGGAGGACACTGAACAGGCTGTTGTCCATGATGGATAACCCCACCAATCCTCTCCACCTGCAGCTGGACAGTCAACGGAGCTCCTTCTCCAACAGACTGCTGCAGCTCCGCTGTCACGACGACCGATACAGGAACACATGCCTGCCCACTGCAATAACTCTGTACAATAAATCACCTCTGGCTGGAAGAGAACTCCATAGTTTCTCTTGGAATAAAACCACATTGTACATGTTATTTATATAATCTGTTCAATATTTAATATTCCATCTGTCATATATGTATGTATATATGTATGCATACATAATACCTTGTAAATTCAACATGTATATTTTCTACTTTCTTGTTTATTTCTAGTCTTTTCATTTTTATTGTACAATGCCATGTCTTTTTGATGCTGCGACAACGCAAACATTTCCCAAATTGGGATCAATAAAGTACTATCTTATCTCTTATCTTATCTTAAAGTCAAGTCAAGTAAGTTAAGGCAAGTCAAGCCACTTTTCTCACCCCATAATACTGCAGTCCTGCCTGCATATTTGCCCTTTGTAAAGAGAAGGACAAGGTAAAAGCACCGTTTCAATGTGGATATTGTTGGCGGATTTACGTTGAACAGTTATTCATTCATTTAATTTGTTTTGAATTATTGATATTTAGTTTTTCTTTAAAGTAATTCAATTAAAAAACTAATAACTATACAAACGCTATCAGATTTGTTCTACTTTCTTCTAATTCCAAATATATTCCCTTATCACTTTTAAAGATGTAAACGTTAATAAAAAAATCAGTTGTAATGTCAACATCGACAATGTTATACATTCTACAGGCCTATATATTCAATATCAAATATATAAACTAAAAACATAAAACGATCACAAAAAAAATCATGTTCGAAGTCTTTTTGTTTTTGCAGGGAAAGTTGCAAGTCATTAAAAGTGAATAAAGGGAAGTTAAGTCCCCCAACATCCCCGTTCATATCTACCGCCAGCTGCTGGTTAGCCTAGCTTAGCATAAAGACTGGAGACACGTGGGTAAAGCTTATCTGACAGCAGATAGAGAACCTGAAAGGGCAGCACCTCCTTCAGGACTGAGAGGATCTTTCCTGATACATCTCCACTGGTATTCTCTGTCTGCAGTGACGTGCTGAGATGTTTCTCAAGGCATTTCAGATAATGAAAGACGGCATTGGTTCCACTAGATGAATAATTAACTAGTTATTCTTTATCCCTCTGGGGCATGGAGCGGCTGCCAGTACATGTGCAGACAGGTGAGAGGATTGCTGACTGTATAAACGATGGCATTGAGTCAGAGTATCTCATGGTTTCAAACAGGCGTGCAGCCAAGTAACAAAAAAGAAATCCTATGGGGGAATGTCCTTGAATAATTCAAATACAGATGTATTGTAAGTGTATGCTTCTTCTTGGGCTGCTGTTATTGTGAATAGAATAATTATTAAGGTGGAATCTAAGGACATATTTCCCATTATAGGGTTTCGTAATGAAGCAGTTATATCTCAGGTGAAGTGATTGTCTGCAGCTTGATGGGAAAGGAACTACAAAGAAGGCACTTCACTTTGACTACAAGGTCACATTGTGCATCATGCATGTAGTTCATTTTGACTGGATGCTGTGTGTAAAATGTAAGTATTACCCCTATTGCCTCCAAGCTAATGGACGGAGAAGAAGGTAGAACAAAATTGACCAAAGCAGGCCCTTTTAATTATATATGTCTTGCATCCCCGTCAAAATAACTCCACTGTGCATTCCCTGTAAGTGTATCAATATGAGCTGGACACTATTTACAGACATAGCGCTCCATTCCCCTGGATAAAGGGAGTGCGGCCAACCCAGTAGCTCAGCTGGGAGAGCTGAAAGTACTAACATATTTTCAGCCTTTCTTCATCCATCCGCACCATAAATAAACATTGTTCATTCCAGAGTCACAGGGCACAGGCTGCATGTCACAGCTGCTGGAATCGCTGCGTCTCTGTTGTAAGGCTTTTAGTGTAGGTGGGGGGGTGTTTATCCCACCGGTCATGCTGAGGCAGCCACCAGGGGGCCCGGGCCCTCCTCCATGAGTGGAGCCCACGCTCTGCTCTCCACTGTGAGCTGTCTGTCTCTACCGGTACGCGAGCTGTCAAAGATCTTCACAGGAAACATACACAGGATGAGGAGGAGGGGGGACATCTTGTTCGATAAATTACAAAGCAAGTATGACCCTCGCACTAATGAAGAGGTACGTCTGACTCATTGACTGCTCCATAACGAGCACAGACAAAGCAGAGACACTAAACGTCACCGTGCCGAGCCGCTGATAAGGGATCAAACCTCAAATTGGTGTCCTTGTGCTAGTCGACAGCGGGTGATTGATATTTCAGAAGAACACAATAAGTTTATAACCCAAATGTGTAGTAAAACAATGATCCTCTCAGCCCAGGTCACTTCTACATGCACATTCAAACTTAGAGCAGAAACTATGAGATCAATTATTATCGGTGCGGACTAAATATTTAAACGAATGCAAATAGTACTCCCACAACGGTTCATGGTTACTGTGTCGTAACCTCGTCCCACTCAGCGCTCTACCTAGTGTTTATGCAAATTGTTCTTCAGAGTTAGTTTGTTCATTGCAATTCTCTGGTTGGTGCAGCGCGGGTTAAACTCGTCCCTGCGTACAGATTGTTCTCTATCCTTTTATTGTTCGCGTCCGTCTTTCTGTCACTGCTTGTTATTACTCAATAGCATTTTGGATGAAGCCATTAAATGCAAATACATTGTATATTGCCTTGTTAAAATTCAATGCTGGAATTTAAGTGCACATTTACTCCCCTATGCATATTTGAGTATGAAGCATATCATTAGGAATGTTATACACACTCACAGGGTCCATTTCTCTCCCTCGAGTACTTTTGACGTTTTTGTATGTGTGCTTTTACTTAAAGTTTCTCAATTGATTATTCTGAGCATTGCTTAACAATATTTATGCAATCGCTCTGCCACACATTTCCAATTGAGAACTATTAAAACTTAAGGACATTTACTTATAGCAGGAGTTTAACAGTGAGGTATTGCTTGTTACTTAAATGGGCTCTATTGCTGTCATTTTCAGGTTCAAATGTGTATTTGGTGTTTGTCCTGAGACATGCTTACATGCTTTCATGTTTGAAATGTACATTATTTATTTAGCACCTCTTTTCACCCTCTGTCTGAAACCAGAGCCCAGTCTGCTCTGCTTGGTTAGCTGGCTGGCTCTTTTGTGATTGGTCAATTGCTTAGAGTTCCCACCCCTTGGCCCATCACATATAATGTGTTGGAGCGAAGTGAGAGTGTAACATAGTGATGTCACTATGTTATGGAAGTAAACAAAGGACTACAATCGAGTCGTTTGAGAGTGTTGGAGACCATTTACATGCACAACAACCTATATAACACACTAACTGGAAAGGGAACCCCCCCCCAACAAATAACAGTAGGGCCCCTTTAAAGGTGGGGTAGGTAAGTTTGAGAAGCCGGCTCGAGATACACTTTTTGTTATATTCCATGGACTGCTCTTAACATCCCGATAGCAATGAATATCTTAAGTGCTTTGACAAAAAATCCATAAAACATGTCATCTGTGGAAGCCAAAGTACTGTAAAAAGCACGACCAATCATGTTAGCCGCCCCAGCTAAAGTAACTGGATGGCCTACCTGCCTGTCAGCCTTCCATCGGGGCACACACTGATCTCGTGCCCTCATTGGTCATGTGCGCGTTCGTGTGTGTTGGAGGAGGGGCTCTATAAGGAAGTGGCAGATTTCTTCCGGCTGTGTATTTTCAAATTCGAGCGCACTCGAGCTGGTTTCTCCAAAATGACCTACCCCACCTTTAAATAGAGGTTCAGAATACTTCCTTCCACACTGTTAATATTCATATCAATATTTGAATACATGTATGCCTTTGTACCATTGCAAGAAAATAGTTAAAATACCATTTATCTATGTAGATTATAGGTACATGGCTACCAATGTTGGCCTCCGGTAAGCTGTTCAATTGACGTAGCGAAGACATTATTACCATCGCATGTCTAATCACTTCATACCTTTGCAAGGTGCATCATTCCATCTGCTGTGTGTGTGTATGTTGCTGTGAGGACAATACGAAGATATGTAAGCAGGGCTGTTAAACGTCAACAAGCACCTTGGAGTGCAGCCTCCTATTTCTCCCACACAACATTATCATCGGTGAAGCAGCTGTATGTCGGCCCACTGCTCAGCCAGTCAGATGGATCTGCTGCACTCCTCTGACAGCAGACATTCCATTATACCAACCAGCAGTCACAGCCTCCTCCCCTGAATGATTGCCATCCCTGTTACTTGCCTCAGCACCAAATTGGCTTAGCCAGTAAATGAAGGATTTGAATAATACATTCCACCAATCTGCCTCCTTTTCCTCTGCCTAGACTTCATTTAGTGACATTGTAATCCTTTCCTTTGTAGCCATTTGCTCAACATTTACATGACGCATGTAGCACCCTATTCAATGTGACACATGTCAAATCGCCTGATATCAAAAAAAGCTTTGCTGTCATTTTTACCTCTCCTAATTCTGTATTTTCGATACGAAAGCCTTATTTAAGGAGCATGTCAAATACATTACTTTGAAATACTTCAAGTTCTTTGCTCCTTCGCGATCCTTCTTCTTTTTCTGTATTGGATAAAACTAAATCTTATGATTAAAAAGAAGTTCAAATGTCATGTGCAGTTGTGTTTCAGCAAAAATGTAGTAGCTACACATTGAACTTAATTACATGTGAACAAAGAAAATGTGTAAGAAGCCTAAAGTGCATATAACATTTGTATTATTGGTCATAATATGTTGAAATGCTTAAAGAATGTTTAAGGCTATGATTCATTGATGTGCTTACTGGTTTTAAAAAGGACAATTAAGTTGAAGATAACGTGCAGCTTCAAGCTTAAACAAAGCATCAGTTTAACTCAAATGCAGTTGAGACACCCATATGCAACCATATGCATTGGAATATGTATATTCGCTTTATATCTAAATACTGTGGGAACCATATTCTCTGAAGAACCACAAATATTGTATGACAAACCCAGCCACAGGGTGTCAAAGAGCCATATGTTTATACTTAGCCTGCACTGTGTATTATAAATCATTAGTTGATAAGAGAGACAGTCCTATCCAATAGGAATCAGAGCTCATACCTGAAAGATGTTTAAGCGATCATGCCTCCGGTAAATTCAGCGGAGAAGGTTCATTATGAAAGCCCATCTGCTGCAGTGTGAAAGGTGCACAGTCTTTATGTTGTGTCTGAAAAAGGGGCAATACAAACCAGTCTGAGCCACCTAACATTTATCCTAAGAAATATGTTACATGTTAGGACTGAAGCAGAAACATTGGCATTTGTAGGAATACATGTAGCTTGCCTGCTCAAAAGAAAAACAAGACCTTTGGCTGAGACATGCGCTTATCTGCCAGGTTTCGGCTTGATATCTTGAGACCTTTATTTGCTTTATGTGGTCAGGGTGGTGTGCAGTGGCAGCACAGGGCCAACAGGCTACAGTGTCTATATGGGGTCATGTATCAGCCTGCCCTGGGGTCGTGAGGACGTTAAGAAGCGTGATACAGTGTGCCTTTCATTCTCAGAGCTGCAGCTGCACTGCCACGACTTCCTGGGCTCGGCTGTCGACATCCACATTTCACAGCTCCACTGTGACTGCTGCAATGAGACAAGACAGTGCAGCGTCTCTGCCAAGTCCTCGCTCAGCCACTTGCTCCCTCTCTGAGAAGAGCATCTGCAGCCTGGCTGTCTCTCCCCGACATGCTCAGGTCATCCCCTAGACTACGTCATTACAGAGGACATCAGGTTGCACTCTCCATGAATTAAATCTTGGGCTGCATTCACACAGGGACAGACAATGTGGCTATAACCCTTCAGGCACGGACTCCTGCTATTTGTTAGCAGGGAAATGTCTTTTTTTTTGCACTGGCATTATTCATGTAGGCTCGACTTTATTTCATCATTTGGACGTGTTCATGTGTGAGCCAAAGGTAGATTAAATATATACAAATACCGAAACATTTTCATTTCACACCAATTTTCGGTCCAGGCACCATGCCTTATCACAATGCATGAGTTCATTTGTATTCTGCAGGTTCTTGTTTTCAATAATTTATCATTGATGTGTATTGATTTACTATCACCGGGACCCAGGCTTGGCCTCCTTAGTGAAGTATGGTCTACTTCAATAGCCCCCCCCCCCCCCCCCCCCGCCCCCACCCTATTCCAATTAATCCTGAAATGTACAGACCACTGCCATCACAACGATGCAGTTTTTACTTTTCTGGGAAAACTAGTTTCCATTTACTTCGGTGTGTCTTTGCACTGTTATCAAACACACAGCATGCAAGCCTATTCATTTAGATGGATGCGAGAATAACACAACATTAAATAAGTGATATTGAGGATAATAGAAAGACTCCATGTTTCAGACAAAGTCAATCTTTCTTGCTATCAGGAATCTCAGGGATCCCCATAGACCAAATACTATTACATTGAAATATTAAGCACCTCTTTTGGTTAAGTGGCCCCCTGGTGGTAGGACCAATGGACCTTGGCATGGAGAAAATGATCTCCTTTAATGCAATACCAAATTAAACAAGCCTCCAAACCGAAAATGAGCAATTCAAATCTGTTTCCAGTGCGGAGGTGCAGCCCAGGAAAAAAACGAGGGAAAGTTTGCTCATAGATTGGCTGTTGAATGCTTAAATTCACGTGACGTAACTGTTACTTTTCACTCCGTCTGTATTCATTAAGTTGAACCCTTTCAGTTTTTCCTTTATAATAGACGAGCTATCAGGCGTTTTCACTTCACAACCGGAGGAGTTTCCATAACCCTCCCGGCATCCGTGATGATCCCGCCACCATTTATAGCCTCGCGGTGAAAAACAATCTTATTATGAGATTTAAACTTTGCCTCGCCTCGACTGGAGGACACGCATTCCTGTAGCACTTATTCCTTGCTGTTTCCCCAACACCTGCCTACCTACCCGCCTCCTTTGATTGTCGCTTAAACGCCGGTGTCAGCTCTCGGTGTAATAGAAAAAGCCAGGCAGGACTCCGTGTCTGTTCAGCATAAATAAAGGCGAGCGGTGAGAGGGAGCTCAGCCCAGAATTAAATCACTCACCGCTAAATGGATCTTTGAGACTCTCCCTTGACGCAGTCAGCTGCTGTTCTGTGCGTATTCAACCCCCCTAAACAGAGAACTGGGATTCTTTTTTTTATTTTTATTTTTTGAATTATCTAACAGAAATATCTCCTGTCTCTTTGAAAATCTCTTGTGTTCGTGGTGACATACAGTTACCAGCTTGGTATCGGGAAGAAGCTCTCGTTCCGCGATCGTCAAGCAGGTAAGCTGTCTCAGTGTTGCTACATTTTACACTTCAATATCGCAGACTTTAAGGACAACATCCTGTACTTTATGGCATTTGCACACGCGGTAAATATTTGGAGGTTGAAATGAAATTCGGTTAAGAACATTGGTGTTTTAAATTGAATAGTATTTGAGCGGATGTGTCGAGAAAATAAACATAACTTTTCTATTAATGATAACATACGCACAGTACAGAATGCATATTAAACTTGCTCTATCACGAAGAAGTAATTTGCATTTGTCACTGCGAGATATTTGCGGGACATGGGGGGCACTTTCATCCGCTTTTTAATGCAAATGATTATGTGTTATTAAGTTTTGTTATTCTCATGTAACTACATGCTCGTGAATATTAAGACACGAACGTTAGCTTCAACCTGATACGGCTCCAGGGAAAGTAGTAGACCTTTGCAACTGTAAACCTCCACTAACACCGCCCGCGTGAGAGGTCGCTTCAGCACCACGGACAGATCCCTGCCGCTTTACTCAACTTTATTCCAGAGATTCGCACAAAGAAACGGATATCTATTCACTCCTGAGGAAGAACTCGTGTTGTTGTGAAGGTTAGCCATCACTTTGTACTATTATTAATGAAATAACTAAAAGGAAAAACACTTCTCTGCCACAAAATGGAGCCTATTCAGCTTTGAAGAGTTCATACAAAAAACCAAGGCAACAGCATGAATTCAAACATAGTCAACGTTCAGGGCAGTGTATGGCCTTGACCCTATTGTGTTGTCTTCACACAGTCTTTGCTGTGCAGTAGTCCTGAGCAGTCTCACTCAGATTAGCTGAGGATTTGGCTGTGCCTGTGCCATCTGTCTGGGAAATGCATACTATAGCCATACTGTACATGTTGATTTATTTGAATTGCTTATGTGATAGGCTTCGTATGGATTCTTCTCCCTTTTTATATTCAGTTCAGAATTTCCAAAGATGTTTTGCCAGCTAAAAGAAGTCTGCCTGAATCATCTCTAAGATGGGGAGGTGCTAGTGGTATAGGGGGGGGATCTGTAGTCTGAAACAATGCCAAGTTTCATAACCTACACTTGTCAACTAAATGACAGCCCTATAGGAACAATTCTCTGGCTTTCCACTCAGCTGCACTATGGACATATGAGTGCTGTACGATCTCAGTTCTGGCTGAATAATATGTTACCGTCATAGTGACATTTAAAGCAAGGAAAGCATTTATGAAATAAAGCTTAGACGATCAGTTTTATGCTGCTGAACTCTGGGCATTGTCGCCTGTGGTTGCCCGTTGTTCCAGTCATTTCATACAGAAGGTCAGCCGTGGCTTAGCCTCTATGTGAATCACCACTTCCTTCAACTTTTATTGTGTAGAGTTATGACTGTTTCAAAACATCTTAGTTTTGCTGCTGTTGCTAAAGCTGCCTCTCGCATTAGCCTCCGTATCCCCCTTCCCCTGTCCCCGTCTCCCTTATCTTGATTATGCAGCTGGATGATTGAGTCAGCTATTTTGTATGCAAGTTGCCTTAGCTTGGCTCTTTGTGGAGGAGAGAGAGTGAGGGAGAGATCGTGCCGGGGATACTGAGAGAGACTTACAGCTTCTCATGACGGCGAGGAGTGGAGAAGACGAGGCTGCCCTACTCGATACATTGCTGGATGAGAGAGACAGATATCCTCAGGGGGGGCAGCGCTTTTGGAAATGTGACCAACCTTTCTAAACGGAAAAGGCAGCGCTCATTAGAGTAGAGTAGATATGTGGTCTTGAATTGAAGCATTAAGCAATCTTGAGACGGAGTTTGGCTGATAAAACCAATTCTTACTGAATTGAGAAATGTTTTAGAGGCACGTCGGCACGCGATCACATTTCTCTTGAACTGCTATGGAGAATACAAATGTGTATCTAAACACATCCTGCATTTCACAATGGCATCTCCAGTTTGAGTAGTGGGGGAATTGACCATGTACATAATCTTTATATGATGTACATATATTTCCTGCTTCTTAAAAACGAAAGGTTCAAAAATGTCCGACCGTGTAATCATCGTTGTATCTTTCCTGTATGACTGATTCTTGGAGGTACCTCCCATTGTGAGGAGAAAAGTGCAATTTATTGGACAAGGAAACAAATGCAAATAAGTGTCTGTTCTCTCACTGATCTGTCCTATTGTAGAAAAGTGATTGGGGCCTGTCAAACTGCAAGTTGCATCAGTCACATGTTGTTGTTGTCGTATTGTTAACACACGTACAGTCAGAGCTGTGAAACATGGTACGACAGACAGTCACTCATGTTTCAGCTAACGCTCCACAGCCCTCCACAATCGTTCAAATTCCAACAACTACCTTTGGCTTCGAGTAGTGAGTGCCATTTTACGAGAGCTGTTGCACCACCTTAGTCTCACGAGTCCCACGTGCCACTCAGATGTCTTTTAAAGGCTTGTTTTCCTCAGTAGTGAAAAGGGTAAGGTCAGGGAATAAGACACAAAGGAAAGGAACACATTGCAATGTTCTCTCGGTAAGAGGTACACAGTCAGGATTGGATGCTGCAAATACTTTATGGTTTTTGCTTTAACTATATAGAAAAGCTCATATACAGTAGTTACAGGACATTTTACTTTATAGATATACATTTTGTATTATTTTAGAACTTCTAATGTACACCATGTTAACCTTGTAGCTTTCTTTTGTGAAGTCTGCCACATATGACCGAATATTGGGAACATACTGTAATGGCATTGAAAGCATTATATTTGTCCGAATGTACTGCCTTGAATCTTTCATTTTCAGCATTTCAGAAAGTGTTTTTTGCCGTGTCCGTGAAGACTTGTGAAGAGTTCTTGGTGGTGAAGGACATGGACATCAATGTCAGAGTTGCGCCTCAGGACAACAGACATGAAAAGGAGATGGTATTGACAGGAACTCAACATTCAGGCTAAGGGCTGGAACTAGCAGATAAGGCAAGCGCAGGTCTAAACATGCTGCCCTGCATATTTTATGCAGACCGTGCAAAACACAGATAGACCTTGGTTTGGACGATATTATTTCATAGAAAGCATGTAAAAAAACCATTAGAAAATCGCACCTTGATTTAGCAGCTCATTAACTGCACATGTGTTCACAGAGCTGTGGCATCGGGACGCAACACATTTACTTAGGGGGGTTTATTGAAAGTGGCAGCGGTGGCCCTTCGGGTTCCAGATGCGTTCCCAAAAAAAGGGAAATCAAATGGCAGGTGTAACCATTATGGCTGAGTGCTTTCCTTTCGTTCACCTTCTAGCATCTTCTGTGCTGATTACAGCTCAGGAGAAAATGAGACGACTGCCACGTATGGTGATTTGTACGTGTCCGTTGACAAATGTTCAGCAGAGCTGGGAAGAACATATGTCCATGAGAGAAATGCTGCACGCGGTAAAGCTGGAACGGGCTGCTTTGCCTTTGGCAGATTGTGGGGATCGACCAGGAGATGTAGGGAATCGCTCGAGGGTGTGAACCAGTCATAATTGCACCCCCCACCCTCATCCACCTGGCTGCCGGTCAAGTCCCGGATTCCTCCTCACGTACAAGTCCCTCCATTCCCTCGCCCCCCAGTACTCATCGGACCTCCTCCATGCCTACACCCCTTCTCGGAGTCTGCGGTCCTCAGACACGGGCCTGCTCTCCATCCCCGCTCTCGCCTCCGAACTGTTGGTGACAGGGCGTTCAGTGTTGCGGCCCCCACCCTCTGGAATGCACTTCCTGCCGAGATCCGTAATGCTGCCTCCCTGGACATCTTCAAACCATCACTAAAGACACACCTGTTCACCCTGGCCTGCTTCGGGCCCGAGCCCTTTCTTGGTCCCCCGGCTTCCTCTATGTTTTGTTTGCCCTTTGATAGTCTGTTTGTTTTCTTTGTCCACCATGTACAGCGACCTTGAGTCCCTTGAAAGGCGCTTTATAAATATCATTTATTATTATTATTATAATTAATTTAGGAGTGCACAAAAGTTAATCCACCCAAGAGTGCCAGAAACGTTTCTGCGTACTTCCCCCAGCCACCTGCTGCCTGCCTCGTGAGAGATGCAACGCTTTAGTAAATAAGCATCACAAAATGGCAGAAGATTGCTCTGTCTCTGCCTCGCCATGCTCGCAGCAAAGTCATTAGATGCAAAGCGCCAAGGCTGTGTTTCTGCAGGCACCTGCTCTGCCTGATGAAGCTCCGGGACATGAGCGCCCATTAAAGCTGGCGATAACCGTTCTGTCCAAGCTCATCTCAGAAGCACGGCCTTTTGGTGTGTCCATGATGGCTTACTGTGTGTTGGTCACCTTTTCATCATCGAGCCAGATCTGGGGGCGGGCGGAGGAACTGCACATTTAAACTCATACCAAAGTAGCTTGGCAGTGTATCAACATTATATTGATCTGTGATATCATCAAGTGTTTTGTTTTCCTGCTTTAAAAGGCTGCATTAGCGTAAAGTGATCTCTGGAGCTGATCTTTATTCACTTGGACTTTACCGTTGAGTTTTTATTAAAAATAATGATTGGGAAAACATTTTGTGAAAGCACTTATAGTTAACTCTATAATATCTCGTTTGTAGAAACACTGTATTTCCACTGGCTTGTTCACAGTATCCAGGGCTGCTGGAGCTCTGTCCGCAGTATGCAACATATTCCTCTGTGTGTGCACACGGCACACACCAATAACTCTTATCTTCTTTTCCATTTCATTTTATGACAACACACTATTAGTCACATTAGTTTCAACAGTCTTAATAATCCATTGCTATGGCCAGTTTATTAAAAAGACAATGGTTTGTTTGAGTGTCTTCACCTTTAGTGATTATGAAGGTACTTAGTGCACACACTGGACTGTGTGCACTATTAGTGTTCTTTGGTCAACATCATGTGGAGCTGACTGTGCTTTAAGGCTTTACCTTCTGTGGTAGTCACACACACACACACACACACACACACACACACACACACACACACACACACACACACACACACACACACACACACACACACACACACACACACACACACACACACACACACACACACACACACACACACACACACACACATATGATTAATGAATAACAGCCTGGATGTGAGAACTTGTTGCTCCAGACCCGACTGCTCGTCATCAATCATATGGGGATGCTATACAACTAAAGAGCCATGCCATACAGTATTATACTGCAGGTGGATGAGGGGATGATGTATCATAATACAGTGTCCTGTCATATCTCCATACAGACCTGAGAGGTCGAGGGCCTTTTTTTACATGTATGCACTCTTTTTCTTGCACACTTCCGACTGAATGGCCCTGATCTCAGCTTGAATCCAACTAACCCAAAGGGAGAAGGGGTTTCACAAAGGGAATCTAACCGGCGGTGTGCACGTGCCGTTAGGTGTGAATGAAGGTGACAATGTGCCATTATGACACCTTTTCATTCCTCGGATGTAGCTAATTATCATACGTGGAAATCCTGTTAAAAATAGATGTGTGTTTAATAACATCTAAATCAGACAATGTAAAACTCAATTTATTATCCATCGTTAATAAACAACTTCTTTTAAAAAGTCCTCGTATGCCATCTCTAAGGAGACAGACATGGGCGCATGTGAGCAAAACACGCACACATACCCTCCGTCTATTGAGGACACACACACACACACACACACACACACACACACACACACACACACACACACACACACACACACACACACACACACACACACACACACACACACTGTCACTCTTTAACTGAAAAGACAGGACACCGATCACATTAATTGGCTCCTTGGGGAATTATAAACCCCAAAGAGTGGCTGCAAAGTCCACGGCACTGAAAGTCAACCAAATAACCAAGTTTATGTTTAACCTGCGAGCTGTCACTCAAACTAAAGGCATTTTACAGAGCAGACTTTGGCTCTTGTGTTTTGCTGCAAGCTGCACATCTTCAGCGCAAAGACACATAGTGTGAGAACATGTAGGTGATTCGATCCCTGATCAGTAATGCACCGTGATCAGGCCGTGATCAGGCCGTGATTAGGCCGTGATTAGGCCGTGATTAGGCCGTGATCAGGCCGTTTAAAGTTTCCTCCCAACAATGACATTTAAACCAACAGTCTTTCAAAATGACAGATGCTCGATGAATAAAGTGTCTCAGACATGCCGCACTGAAGGCAGAGGCTTTTCATCAAACGGGGAGAAAATGACTGAGGTCAACAAGTGCCAAAGTCATACCATGGTCATCAAAACATGTTAAGTTCTACGTGATGCGCTAATGAAGTAAATTAACCTGTTCAACGCTTCTGCAAACACGTGTGCAAATATGAAGCACTAAATGTGTTCTTCTCTCTTCCATTCCGTCAAATAATTGTTGGTGGAAAAGTGATTTGATTATTGGTCAAAGAGTTGGCTCCTCATTGCGTGCTATGTGCTTTTCTATGATGTTACGTGAGTATCCGGATGAAGCATTGTTGCTAAGTTGTACTGCCTAGTTACTGGCTATTTAGCTAGCTAGCTTGGTTGCTTCTTCGGCCATGTTTGCAGAAGATGTTACAGAAAATGAGCCAAACGACAACTATCTCCTAATTCCGCAAAACCAGGAGATCACTGAGCTACACAGAGTGAGGTGGAGAGACCACAGGTTGTGCTAGCTAGCTCATTATTGTCTCAATGGTGGTCTTGTAGTCCATAAATGACTACATGTCAGTATTGGGAAACGTGCAAATAGGGAACCATTTCAGCAAAACAGGAAAAGAAAGCTTCCTGCAATTGAAATGAACCGCTCCAGGTTAGGGTTAACCCGGACTACAAGGGGCTGGTGTGAACGCGCCCTTTAGCTTTGACCCCCAGTGTTTATTCCCGCACACTTTGATGAAGACTTGTTGTACCATCAGCTATTACGGCCCATCTGCGTTGAAGCTTGCCGGCGGGCGTGTCTGAAACTCGACCAACAACCAATCACATGAATCTCCCGCCCCTGACACACGAGCAGCGGTTTGATTGGCTAGAGCTTGTACTGGCATACGATTCGATTGGCTGACGCTTCTGCCGAGGCTTCAAAAGTTGAACATTGCTCAACTTTTGCAGCGAGCCACGCCAGCAACGCTCCGCGTCGCTTCCCACAATGCAGTTTGGCGAAAAGTGACGTCACCACATTCAAAGTGAATGGTGAAGCGTCAACGCACGCCGCTGTGTAGACAGGCCGCTGCAAAAAAACACCATATATTCAAATACCGTTAAATGGTTTTCAGTTCAGTTTTTCATTAATGTGTATTCACGGTGTATCCTTGCAAGCACTCAAGTCGTATTTTTCTCTGATCGATGTTGACCACCCTCAGAGTTATTCATTCAACTCCTAATGCAAAGAGACTCAGCTCGTAATTCAGGCAACTCATCTCTCCAAGGAAGAATCTCACAGTGTTTACCATTCTAAATAAATACACACACAACATGAGAGCAAAGATGAGATGGGGGGTGGAGGGGGGGGGGTCCCATTCCTGTGTCCTAATCTCTAAATGGCTAAACAGCTACATTTAAAAAATAAATGGGATGCTATTAAATTGACTCAAATTCAAAGTCCCGGTTCTTTGCAACAATGAACGGTACCTTATGAATAATAAAGGAAGTCTATGATAAAGGACAAGAAGCAAAACAATGATTATTTTCATGTTTATGTAGAAAATAATCTACAGAACAATTTCACAGAGTTGTGAAAAAAGTGAATCCTGTTTTTTTTCAAGGCCGTTCTCTTTAAATGTCACGTCAAATGTTTAACATTTACTCAATTATCAACGTTTCTGAATACTTTTTCGTCACTCGTTGTCAAAATGTCAAAGCATAATGTGATCAAATACACTTTGCAGTTAAAGGGAATCAAAGTGATGACAGAATTGACCTTCCACCATCAAACACATACTTCAAGACCCCCGCAACCCAGGGTCTGGCTCTGCTTTTAACTCAAGGGATTGATTGTTGGGGTGTGTTTGCACTGGACACACATGTTCCCCTTACCCAATAGACACACATTTAAGTGTACACTCATCTGGAGTGAAAGCCAAGAAGACACGGAGCAATCAGATGATCAGTCCAGGCTTCATCTGCACGTGGTGTGAAGGTCATCCCTTAATCGTCCTTCCCACCACGTTGTCGTGCAGCTGTCTGATGGATGATTTGAGCAAGCAGATTGCTTCCCGTTGAGCGAGCACTAAAGAAGCCATACAGGGGACACCCGGCAGCAATGCTCATGAGTGCTTGGTGGCTGATGGGCGACCCCCACACATAACAAGGTTACCTTGGTCACCGTGAGACAGTGTTACTCCAAGATATGTGGCGGTCCCTGTGACTCCTCGCTTACATCACTGCCTTTGTTCTGATGGTTGCTAATCTAGAGATGGTCTGTCAAGACACACACATAGTTCAGGTCACCTTTGGAACTGCCATGTGTGGTTAAACCCTCCTTACTGTATATCCTCTTAAATCCTCCTAACAAATATGTGGATTATTTGGTTTAAGGTGTATAATGTTAACTTTTCTTCTCTTTCATTATCGAAATTATGTTTTGAAAGGGAATGCAGAGACAAAAATGGCTGTCATAAATGACCAGTCATCTTATTGGATACTTGTTAGGTTATCTACTTAATAAGTATTCAATCATTTAAATACTTTCAATGTTATTTTAAGATTATAAGTGTGTTAAAGTAGTAAGGTACTTGTTCTTTACTTGAGTATTTCCATTTGAAACTACTTTCGAATGTATTGTGCAAACTCCCATGTTTGGGCATGATGAGAACTTGTTATTATGTTACGTTCACCTATTGTTTGAAAAGACTGGGAGAGATGGAGGGTAATTATCCCACTGCGCTGACCCCTAAAGGGAGCTGCGCAAAGAGGAAGTCAACTTTTGCTTATTCTGTCAAAGATACGCCGTGGCACGCTCATTGGATTGTCATCAGGAACAATGCCGCATGATTGTCAGTGATCATTTCCACTTCCTACAATCACCGCCGCCTGACTCACGGTGCAGCTGTCGTGACAGAAGGCTTTTATCACACAATAATGCCGGCATCTGCTTTAGTATTTCAATTCGTTATCTTTAATGCCTGAAAAACAATTTGATTTCTTTGGACTTTGAATAGTTGTATGATTTTAGAAATTGGCGACTCAATAAGGATCAAGCAAAACATCAGAGCCTAAACTAAGTAAAGCTTTATGCAATCCACGACGACTGACCAGCTGTGAAGGGCAGCTTGTAAGTAATAGGGTGTCTGACTCATCAATTATTTCAACAGCCAGGGCTTGACTTTGTAACCTGCGGACGACTTTGTTGGTAGTAGCAAAGATCAGTTTTCTGAGGAAATAATTAAGTAAAATATATTTTGATGGCTATAAACTTACAGTGTGCCAGAAAAGCTGACAGAATATCTCTAATGCATCCATACATCTCAACCGAAAAGCCTTTAGTCAGGAGGGAGCATAGCTTTTAAGTGTTGGCAAGTATGTCACGATTCAAGAGTGCCAATGCAGGGGCTGTTCACAAACTTCGATAGAGTTACTTCATTTTTAATCAGTCAAGCCAATGACTAAATCTACAGATTGTCACTGTGGAAGTGAAGACGGGACATCGTTACCATAGCAACTGCTTCCAAACTTGGAGCAAACATACTAGCATCTACTTATAAAAATGTGCCAGTATTCACACCATTATCAGGCCACAGTGTACCATAACACTCCTATTGGAGAGCGTCGCCGCATACTTGACTTGGTGTTCCTTGACACTATCCCAGCCTTTAATATGATGCAAATTATTCAGAGAGCCTGATTTCAACAGAGCCATCCAAACAGTGTCTGCAAATGGCCTAAGTGTGTGTGATTTACACAATGGCATGCATAAGGGACCTGGAAATAAACTAACATGATACATTAATTAAGACTCCCAGTGTTTGTAAAGAATCCCACTTGTGTGTTTAGCTGTGCGGCCGATTAAACAATGCAGTTGTTTGGGGAGAACAAATGTGTCCTTTGCAGAGAAGATGGATTGCAGCGCAACAAAGTGAGCAACGCTGGACTTTCAAAGCAATAACTGAACAGAGCCACAGCAACTGGAAAAGAAATCACTATAGTGATGTGGCCAAAGCAATGAAGTGAGTGTTGGACCGTGCCAAGTTCTCAGAGTGCTGTTACCGAGTACTACAGATCATGATTCAGATTGGATGCAAGACCTTTCTTGGCAGCTTGCTTGCCGCTTACAGCAGCGAATCAGAAACATATCAATATTTACCTGGATAACTGCCATGCTGTAAGCTGACGTCTCTGAACACACCAGAGAAATAACATTTGTGAATAATGTGTTTTATATTTTCTAACCTCTGATGGGAAAACCAGAGGTGGGAAGTAGTCGAGTACAAATACTTTTTTACTGTACTTACGTACATTTTTCTGGTATCAGTACTCTACTCCACTACTTATTTTTCTGACAACTTTTTACTTCTACTTCTTACATTTTTAACACACATACCTGTCTTTCTACTTCTTACATTTTCAAAGCAGGCTCGTTACTTTAAGTTTAATCTGTGTTTGGCAGCGAGTCATTGTGTGTCTGTTGATTTGAACACGATCCGTATATCCATCACTTCCTGGTCTTCTCTAAAGAAGAGGGACCAATGAAAACGTTGCCATTTTGCCGTTGTTCAGCTTTGAAACATTCATTAGCTAACAATGACATTATTGTCAGTGTCTCTATAAAACAGCTGGTAGTTATGGGTACATTTCGAAGCCCTACTTCTTCACTTTTACTTGAGTAAAGAAATGTTGTCAGTACGAGTATTTTTAAACACGAGTATCTGTACTTCTACTTGAGTAAAGGATGTGAGTACTTTTGCCATCTCTGGCCTACTAATGTGAACATTTTGGCGAACTCACTTTTTTATGATTATTATTCAGGTTGACAGCTGGCAGAAAAGAAAAGTTGTCCATTCCCAGCTGCTGAGCATCAATCTGACGCTCCACCTGTTGTCTCTTCACTCTTGCTCCTTAAACAGCACTGTCTTTCAGGACAAATCAGCTCAGCCTGGTGGTCACCCACTGTGAGACCAGAGCACGGAGAGAGGAGGATCCGGGCTGCCAGATTGTCAAGCCTGAGAGGTGTTATTTCTTCAAATAAATATGGAGATTATATGTCAAGACTATGTGCCAATTATGCTTTCCCACCTCTTTAGTAGGACCACTTGGAATCTGTGTGAAAGTATGCAGCATTGAATAACATGTACAGTTAGGGTGGCTTGTCAGTGGTGCTACATACAGTGAACAGAAACTGGAGAAAAGCATAGGGTTAACTCCCAGTGATGCCACGACGTGTAGATGTCATCACTGAACCAAGATGAGAGCTGTAATCACTTGATACAACGAACAAGAACAGCAAGATATTAAGCTTTCCTTTAAAGAAGACTTCCTCTCATCTAAGATCAGAGGCTGAGACAACATTAGCCTGAGTGTCAGAGCTTATAGTCTGCCTGTCTTATTGTAAAGCCACCCGACAAAGGCACAACACACAGTTCTAGCATGTTGAACACTGATACAAAATGTAAGCAGTAACTTGGAACAACATAATTATCTTCTGTAATTTTTCACAACTATAGAGGCACACCCAAACGGAGCAATTTCAATATGAATTCATGCCCATGATGATAGAAATACCTTGGCAGCTGTGCACGCGGCAAAGCAATTTCTGCTGCTTTTACTAAGGTGTGTGTATGAACTGTGTGTGTGTGTGTGTGTGTGTGTGTGTGCGTGCGTGTGTGTGTGTCTGTGTTTGTGTGATTTCCCAGTTCCATGTGCATTTTTTCTAGTGCACATCAGAGTTCCCGGCTAATAAAGTAGATGACAGTGTGTTTCCCCGGTGCGGTAGCCATGTCCAGGCCCCATCCCATACCACATGTATTGGAACACAGGCAATCACTACAGGTCCTGGCATATGTGTTTATAGCTTGTTGAGAGTTCGATTGCTGCTGAATCAAGAGGTTGACTGATTGCTTATACAAGTATACGTTTGGAAAAGCAATTCACGTTTTAGCCCGTAAGTGAGCGATTCAAGTGATTAGCCTGGCGCCGCGCTGGATCAGTTTTTTTTTGCGCTTTTCTATAAATGTCCTACTGTGCATTTTGAGTTTTCTGCTCTCAACCAAGTACTACATCCAGAGCTCAAACACGAAAACGTTCACATGGTCAATTCAGGGTTGGACATAAGCATAAAATGAAGGGTGGAGCAAGCTCTTGATATAATGTATCCAGATCTCTGCTCACTTGTAGCAGCTGTAAAATATTTTCATCAGTGAAATACACCTAATAAAATACAGTGTCCTTGCTTGCCAAAACCAGAAGATATACTTAGCAGCGTACACAATCAAGAAAGAGCACGCTGGTTTCTTATTCTTTCCTTGGCTTGTAACTTGAACCTCTTGTCAGTGATTTGATGCGGTGAGAAGAGAAGGCACCTTACTGTATATAGATCAGCTCGCCTCCAGGGGAAATGTGTTTAAGGGGAGTCAAGAGAAAACCCGAACAGAGCTTCAGCTAATGGTTTCACAGAGTTATCTCCTACACTGAATGGAAAAAATGGAAATATAACTCCCAGTACCATCAAAATAGAAGCTCATGCCGTTCAATATCCTCAGTTGAGTGCTGGAAGAAGCCAGAGCGGTGAATATTACTACAGTATATGTTTCATTCGAGGACAGGACCTCCCCTGAGGGCCCGAATATCTATTAGCCCCGCGGGTGTGCCCACCAGACTTCAGTCCTGTCTGCCTCAGGCACGGACCCTCTGTCAATTCCTCTGCTCTCTGCCCCCGGTCCCCCTCCAGGGAACTGTTCAAAGAGGTACATCTGTTATGTCATAACATGATGATGAACTTGGTTTCCCTTATTTACAGATTATCAAAAGCATGTTCGGTCCACCACATCAAACAAAACCATTATGACTACTTTTATGGTAATATTACTTTATATGAAGTTAAGCAACTAGACAGTAGCCTCATTCTTGTGGGTGTTGCAAGGTTTTCCCATGAAGCATTTAAGTAAGAGTGTCGTTTCCATAATGGGAATACACATACAGTATTCCTGGAAATGTGGGAGACAACCCATACATTCAGCCATTTAATACCAAAATAGGGTTTATTTTATCATAAAATAGGTTGAACATTTTAATTAACTCCCCGAGATAAGTCTTCTAAGATTATGAGCCTGATTAAATTGTAAATTCCATTTTGAGCAGCGTATAAATCCACATCAAAAGAAGGGCATTTGTCCCTGTCGTGAATGCTGGGCTCTGCACCCTGCTATAGAGGTTCAAGCTCGACTAACTGTATCCCTTTCTGTCTAATCTGATGTGCATAGTTGAATGCTTGCACCTAGTGCTACAGTACGTGCCAGTGGCTCTGTACTTATAATTACAAATGTTAGGTCTTTCACTTTTCATTATCCCTGCTGCTTAAGGATTTTCAGATTTCCCATTGGGCTGATCTGATCTTATACAAAGATATACAGTGAGAATGACTGGACTGAGACGCAACGGCATACGACTTCAAGCACTATACGTTCACACTGGGGATATTGATAATTAATGTATACAATTTAATAATGCAACATATTTCCAACATTGCACAAGTAACAGCATGACAGTGGACTCCCTCGCAGTATGGGACTGAAGAACACATATAGTTCAAAGCATACTTATCTTTCCACATTAATTGCGTGTGAAATCTTCTTGATGGAAATGAGAAAGGGAATGTGTCGCGAGGCATACATATTTTATGCGGACGATGTTCAAAGCGATGACACTGCAGCGCTTCTATCATACAAAGGACACGGGATGGATCGGTCGTTAAAATAAGACTAAAATGATGGCAGTCACTGGTGGCCGCCGTCTACATCAAAGCTTTTAAAGTGTTGCCGTCTGAATGATGGATTGGAGATGGGTTCACTTGGCTGGTCCTGCAGCTCGGACCGCAGCCAGTTTGGTGTCCGGCGGGGATCAAAAGTTTGAAAGGACCTCCCATAAGAGGAAAGACATTTGAACTTCGGTTGCAACTCTGTTTCATCGATTAAAAGTTTTCTGTGAGAATTAACTGCTTGATTATTAAGTGACCCTTAACTCTCCAGTGTTTCCAACAGTCTTCAGCCAGTGAGTGTCTAAAGAGAATTATTATAGAAAACTGAGTGCAAATGGACTTAGTGGGATTAATGAGCCTTGTTCAGCCGTAGAGTAACACTATAGGAGAGGAGAGGCCAATCCATGTTCAATCATCTTTTAAACATCTCTTTAAATTAAATTGTAACAAGATTAATATATTCAGCTTTTCATATTTTGATTATTTGCACAACATATTTACTATCAAACCATTCATCTTCACTTAAAAAGAAAATGTGCTGAAGTCTGCCATATATTGTCATATTTTCATTATGCTAAGTGCTTTTGTTTTTTTAGCTTTTAAGATTCTTTGTGTAGTTATAAGTGTCTTTAGTATCCTTTTTTAATGCTAAAGTGTTAAAGTATTATCCTTGTATATTTAATTTTGTACCTACTATTACAACTTATTTTCTTAGATTTCTCCAGTATGTTCGCACCACAAGATACCAAAGCAAAATCCTTGTTTGTGTAAACGTACCTGGCGATAAACGTGAACACGGTTGTCCCTCTCGGGCGCAGTATTGGGAGTTAAAACATTTCTTGCGATTTAATGAATTGACCTACCATGTAATCATTTGACATGATTACAGCGGTGTATATGTTCATCTTTGTTTCAGTTGCACTTGCAGGAGTCAGGTAATCACTTTCCAGGAATTACTATGCGTTAAGTTGGAGCTTTACATTTCACAACTGCTATCTGTAAATGAGATAACCCACTTAAAGTAGGATAAAGAGCCCGTGGTGGATGGACCAATCAAAACTCCAATGACTTACTTGTTAATGAGTCTTGCATAACATGCCGTACATCCATAGCATGGCTCACAATGACAGATGATGCCCTTAATTATTGTCGTGTTTCAACGCACATCAAAGGAGTCACTTTTTAAAATAATTCTTGCCATTCGGTGTGTGGATTTTTGTGAACTTCCAGTCGTGTTGGCTTTCACAATAGTGCTGACAAAACAGGCTTTAGTAGAATTACACAACAACTCCTCTGACAAAGCTTTGAGGGACCATCTGAACCGCGCTGCTCTTCTCTTGTTAGTGTGCTCTGGATATATTCAATTCAATTCAATCTTTATTTCAGACTCAAGGTCCATATCACATACAAAATGACAAGATACACATCAATAAATAACATTACAAAGGTAAACACAAAACAAATCAAAACAAACACAAAATCAGTCCAATCACAGCGAGCCACACACGCTCATTGTCTGTAGAGGCTATTGTGCCAATGTCTCCAAATCATGGAAGAGAACCGAGTAGAACTCTTCACGGGGTTAATTAAAATCGAGATAACATGATTGTCAGAGTCTTCTAGGCGACACATGCATTTGTACATTACGTTTCTTAAAAGGGCTTGACAGGTAGGTACCCCCAAGTTAACAAACAGCTGGATACAAAGCCATTGGCCATTGTACTTCCCATGGTTGTCTACATACACTCCATTGTTAGTCCTCTGGGTGTAGCCTCTGTTGAACATCCATCCCAAAACAACAGTATTGGTTTTAAATGGGCAAGTGGGAGGACCACTCACCTTCTTATATTGTTTTCATTGACTGGGGTGGTTGTATATGAGAGACTTGGAGAGGAGGCAGAGGCAGAGGTGAGAGGAACAGCGCTGGAGGCACTTTGTCCGAGGCTGATCAATAGATGCAGTGACATTGTTTCTTGTTTTGTACTGCTGCTTGAGGCGAGGTGGTATCACTGAAATCTATATTATAGAATATATAACTCATATATATCAACATCGCACATCAAATAATCCAATCTAAAGGACAATGCAATTGACTATGTTGCACTGTTATACATGACAAAGTATTGTTCTACGAGATGTACAACTTTTTTATTTCACGTCTTTGGACGGAATCATTTTGACAGCAGAATTCCTTCCACAGTTTGTGTCACAATTCGGAATCATAACTCAGTGAAATCTGTACACGCAGACAACGAAACACACACGTTTTGATAAGGTGTTACATACAGTATCATTATGTTTGATATTATACTGACTGTTCAAAAACATGTCAAGTTATGGCATATCTGAGAATAACACTGACAAATGGACAAACAAGTTCCTGCAAATGTACTCTCTTGTCTCGTCCATCATCAGTGCCTGCTGAATTGTTTTGTATCTCTTATAAAATATGTGTTTATCCAGACATGCCAAGCACTTTGATTGGATGGAGTGGAATAGTGAACGAAGGCCACACACACACACACACACACACACACACACACACACACACACACACACACACACACACACACACACCCTCCCCCTGCTGCTGCGTGCCGTAAGCTCTCCCATGCACTGCTCTGAATTACCTGTCAGCATCGATTACAGCCAGTCAGTCTGGATAGGATCTTGGATTTTCTCTACCTCAGAATTAAGATAAGCTCCTGCCTGCCTGTTTGAGATGCCCCTTGTTGACCCACCTGTTGAGTGTGATGTGAGGTGTGTGTTCCGCCACTGTGGCCACATTATCCTCCAGCTGCACACACACTCACACCCAGTTGGCAGCACTCACTGTCCGTTCCTGTCTCTCCTCTCACCTTTGTTTTATTTCTCTCTTTTCTAACACACCCTTGCTAAACTATTGGTCTGCTCTTATTCAACCTCATTTCTTTGCCACACCTTGTTGACAGTACATTCCAATGTCCCACTGTATCTGTTACCCAAGCAGAAATACAACATTCTGCTTATTTACCTCGTAAAGGACATCTTTGAATTTAAATAGGCCATTTCCAAATAGTTATGGCGCATATAACTGAAATAGAAACTAAAATAGAACATCTGTTAAAATCTTAAATGGTACGGCACTTTTTATTGTCTGATACTTATCTAATCTGCTTTAAAACTGTCTGTTAATCCGTCAAAAGCAAGAACAGGCAGTGATCAATTACAACAAGTTGATTAATCTTCTTCTTTCGTATAACGTTATATGTCCAACTCGGTGTCGTGTAGCCATGCCAGCATCTCTGGTCCTAGGTCGAAGAGGCTGGCTTCCGAGGGTGGTCTAAAGTTGATTAATGATAATGATAACTACAACAAACTAAAGAAATGCCATATGTCCCACAAAGTTAATCATTTTGTATTTATGTTTTCACCCCATGATGTTGACCCTTTCAGAAATGTAACGTGTCCCTTCTTGGCCAATGCTTAATCCCTCATCGGGCGAGTGTTTTTTAGTTTTCTTGCTGACAGACAAAGTGACAAACCAAGACAAAACGTTACCTCCTGAGTGGAGGTAATCGTTCCCTGAACCTCTGTATCAGCTCCACAGCAAAACACATTTAACTCTCTCGGCTGCAGGCTTTGAAATGAGTCTCCAACAAACAGATATCTCAGCTGGAGACTGCCAAAAATCAGAGTGCAGCTTTAAAGATTCTCCTGCTTTAGGACCAAACAATTATATGTTCCTGACCTGACGCACAGTAAAAGCGATCGTGTTGGTATAGAGAACTTTGGGGATTTATTGTAATCTTCCTCCTTGAGCTGTGGTTCAGATAAACTATTCATGATTCCTGAAGTGCGTTTCCTATTCATTATCAATGGAGAGCTCCAGGCCGAGCATCAATATGACACTGCAGTGAAGTATTGGTCCTATGGATTTGAGAGGAAGTTTTTCATCTTCATAGATTCTGATTGAACTTTCTAATGCGCAGAGAAAATGATATGTGGTGTTCCCTAAACCACCGCAAAAGCTTTCATCGGGAGGGGAGAGGCCAGCCCTAAACGAATGCTTTCTATGATTTGCACAGCTTCCAGCCTAATGTTGAGATGATGAGAGTCTCATGGATGGGAGTCTGGAATCTAATATCATTTCAGCTGAGGGCTGATTACACTCAAAATGTGTGCACACTTTCCAATATGTTGAGTTAAGTAGATACTGGGCGAAATGTATATTTTGGTTTCTTGCGAGGATTTTCAATTTGACAAACGCGGATATGGGTTTTTAATGCCGGAAGATATAAGATGACTTGCGATGTTTTCCTAAACTTTAATGCCATTTCATCCGGGGAAATGAGCTGATTTGTAAATGGATGTACTGTAACTTCAAAGATTAAAGGTACCATGCTTGAAGTCTTATGTTGTGTTCCCTTTCCTGTGGTATGTAACAAAGGTTTTTGTGCATGTAAATGGTCTGTCCAAGCTACAATCCCAAAGTTCCCTCCAGAGGGAGTTTCTCTCGCACACACACCTGCCTGAAATGCCTTCATTGGAGTACTTTGTTTACTTCTCTTTAGGGATGTAACGATACCAAAAACTCACGGTACGATAATATCACGATAAAAAGTCCACGGTACGATATTTATCGCTATATTGAAAAATAAAGGGAAATAAATGCGATTTTTTTATTTTTTTTTATTTATTAAATAATAAATCTGATTTGTACAGCATTTTAGTAGGATAGTAGTATTTTAAAGTGTCAACAATATCATAATAATAATCTAACTCTCTCACTCAGCATCATCAAGGTTATCTTTTAGGAATATGAGCATGTCCACATTTCCAGGTAGAAGCTGGGATGTTTGGGCGTTTACAATATCCCCTGCTGTGGAAACAACTCTCTTGCTTGGTACTGATGTTGCTGGGACAGAGAGATATGCTTTGGCCATGGGTGACAGCAGTGGGTCAAACTGTGCATTGTCTCTCCATCACTTTAAAAACAATACCGTTTTTGCCAAGAAGGTGAGGCTTATTGACAGGGCGAGATATAAATATACTGTTGGTACTTGTCAATGTCTCTAGGTATGTACATGTAGCCCTGTAAATACGATGTCCTGTTGTGTTATCTGTTGTTTTATGTTCATGTTGTAACCTACTTGCTGCCATGTTGGACAAGTCTCCCTTGAAAAAGAGATTGATGATCTCAATGGGACCACCTGGTTAAATAAAGGTTTAAAAAAAAATAATTATTAAATAAATAAATAAAAAATCGCGGTAGATTTTGTCCGTCTCACAACGGTATTGAGACATTTATTTACCGCGATATCGCGATATTCAATATATCGTTACATCCCTACTTCTGTTACATAGTGACATCATGTAACACTGATGCCTCTATTGGCTAGCTCTCCAGCACAGTATGTATGTGATCGGCTAAGGGGTGGGACATCTCTAAGTGGTTGACCAATCACATCAGAGCCGGCCAGCTAACCAATCAGAGCAGACTGGGCTGTGGTTTCAGACAGAGGGTGAAAAGAGGTGCTGCAGCACAGGCAGTATGAGAAAAATAAAGAGCTTTTTGAACACTAACGCATGTAAACAAGAGAGGCACAAAATGCAAATATGAACCTGAAAATGAGCATACTGTACGATACCCTCTTTAAATGAACAGACGCTTCAAATACTGGGTCAAAATGTTGAGCCAGTACTACCGTAGTGTTTTTTCCCTTTACAACTTGGTTACTTACACAACAACAATATGGTATCACTGCATACATTTGAAATCTACCTTTATCTAGAGCTGTTAAGATTAATTTATTAGTTGTCAACTATTAAACTAATCACCAACTCATTGAAATAATTATTTCAATCCGTTTTAAATGACATTTTATAGACAAAACAAGAAGAAAAATTGAAAATGTTAAATAAAAGTCATCATTGGTTGCCTGAATTGTATCTCTTTTCAAACTTTTTTGCCATTTATATGCATGTACATTTAAACGTGGTAACCTTGAAATGGTTCTGGCACTTTATATATCGTTGCTGCTATATTGTATTACCATGTCATAAATACTTGTGTATGCTGCTCTTGCTCTTTTGCAGTTTTTGCATATCATGTATTTTGTTTTTGCTATGTTTGGAAAATGTAATTTTCCTAGATGTTTTATGTGAGGGACTGGAAATGAGCTCAAAGCTAAATCTGGCACTGTTCCTCTTGACACATTTTAATGTTTTAAGTGTTCATTGCATTGTCCCTGCCAAATAAACGATGAAATGAAAAATGTCTCGGTTTACAGTGGGTCAAAAGGGTTTATCTTGGTAAATAATCAAACAGTGCCATGAGAACTAACACTAGCATCAGGTCAAGACAGCCCAGTCGTAGTGCGTAAGTACATCTATTTTCACAAACTGTGTACATTTCTTGCCCCCTGATCTTTAGGGAGTACTGTTATTTGATGTTGGGTACATCACACTTTGAGTTGGGGCTGCAGGAGCCCAGGTTCTAATATGACAGTGACTCGGGCCCACATCGCGAGCCTTTAGCTTGTCTCAAACATGGCAGCGTAATTGTGTCTCTGTCAAGCCATTCTGTTATTGTATTTACAGCTCCTAATCCCCCTGGTAATCCCATCGACTTCAGTGCAGCCACAACCTCCTTGCTTGAGCTTTCCTGGACAGCTGTCATCTGTTTCCATTTAACTGTCAAACTGTTGGGACAGATACGAGATTATTAGCTAGGTGTGATGCGGTCAACATTTTCTTTATCGGCTTTCGCTGTCTGAATGACTGCACCCATATGGAGACGTCTAGACGTGTGAGCTGTGGGAATAACAGCCCCGTAATTGGATTCATTTGGAGATGATCATTGTACCCATTAGTGCCATTTGTGTACATTGATGTAGACTCAATCTTTCATTGCCTCCTCCCCTCCCCTTGGAAATGAACAATTATCTTTCGTAAATTGATTTCTGCCACACACGGAACTGAGCATCAAAGGTATGAACGTAAAGCCACTCAGTCCAGCACACCTTTTATCTGTGTCACGCTCCACACACACTCTGAGCTTATCTCTGTATGCGAGGAGACATCTAGGTCTTGAAGAAACCTCAAAACATATGATTCATTTTATGTTTGCATGCCTCTAATCCCCCATGATCCACTATTTGTTATGCTATGAATGTGCTCGCTGTGTTTGAACGTCAGAAGGTTTGAGTGATACTGGTGGAGAAAAGGTCTTGAGGCGGCAGCCGCTATTGTTATCAGATGATAGTCAACCAGGCCTTGGGCACATCCCACCCGGAGGCTGACATAATTTCCTTAGTGCCATCCCTGATCTAATATGTCCAGGCTCACTCCGAGGGCCAGGGTATGAGCCAAGTGTCCATGGGGTTTTTTATAGTACAGTCTTACTGCAGCAGAAAACACAACCGTGCTCACATCTTAAGTGGTAGCTAACCAGAGCAGTTTACTTACTGTGAATTAAGGCTAAACCTCAGCATATCATGAGCTTAAGCATGGTATAATCATCAGTTAACGTCATATTATCTAATGTCATGGGTTTAGGCTTTAAGAGTAAATTGTAAACAGAAGTTTTAAATAATAATAATAATTAAAGCTGCAAGCAGCGTTGAGCGGGTCTTCGACGTTCCGCAGGCTGTTGTCCGCACGTCGACGTGTGTGTCTAGGTGTCTCGAGGACTCGGCCAATATAATTAGCCATAATTGGCGTAGAGCTGATGAGGGCCGGACAATTAATGATAGTCTGAAGTCTGGCGCAGTTTGGACCATTTTCCATTGAATTATGTTTCATGGCGAGGGATGCGTTACCATGGCAACGGCATACGTTGAGATTTCAGATTTCACTTGGAGCTGTTGAGGCATGGACCATCAGCCATCATATGAAGTCTGGTGCCGTTTGGAACCTTTTCCATTGAATTAGGGCAACACCGTGTTTCATGGCGAGGGACGCGTTGCCATGGAAACGGCATATGATGACATCCCCTAATTGACATAGAGCTGCTGAGGGCCGGACCATTAGTCAACATCTGAAGTGTGGTGCAGTTTGGAACCTTTTCCATTGAATTAGGGCAACACCGTGTTTCATGGCGAGGGACGCGTTGCCAGGGAAACGGCATATGATGACATCCCATAATTGGCATAGAGCTGTTGAGGGCCGGACCATTAGTCATCATCTGAAATCTGGTGCCGTTTGGAACCTTTTCCATTGCATTAGGAAAACACCGTGTTTCCTGGCGAGGGACGCGTTGCCATGGAAACGACAAATGGTGAGATTTCCGATTTCACGTAGAGCTGCTGAGGGCCGGACCATTAGCCATCATATGAAGTCTGGTGCTGTTTGGACAATTTGCCATTGACTTACAACAACATCGGATTTTTTGGCGAGGGATGCGTTGCCATGGAAACGGCATATGATGACATCCCATAATTGACATAGAGCTGTTGAGGGCCGGACCATTAGCCATCATATGAAGTCTGGTGCTGTTTGGACGATTTTCCATTGACTTACAACAACATGGGATTTTTTGGCGAGGGATGCGTTGCCATGGAAACGGCATACATTGAGATTTCAAATTTCACGTAGGGCTGTTGAGGGCCGGACCATTGATGATAGTCTGAAGTCTGGTTCCGTTTGGAACCTTTTCCATTGAATTACGACGACATGATGTTTGACGGCGAGGGATGCGTTTCCATGGAAACGGCATACGTTGAGATTTCAGATTTCACTTGGAGCTGTTGAGGGCCGGACCATTAATGATAGTCTGAAGTCTGGTGCTGTTTGGACGATTTTCCATTGACTTACAACAACATCGGATGTTTTGGCGAGGGATGCCGTTTCCATGGAAACGGCATACGTTGAGATTTCAGATTTCACTTGGAGCTGTTGAGTCATGGACCAGTGATATAAAAGTGAAGATTGGGGGACGATGGGACCGTGTCCATTGCATTTACAGCGACACCGTTGTTTATGGCGAAGGATCCGTTGCCATGGTAACGCCAAAGTAAGGAATTCTGACAGGCAGGTAGGCCATCCAGTTATGTTTAGCTGGATGGCTATGGAATATAACGAACATTGTTTCTGAAGTGAATTACCTACCCCACCTTTAATAGACGCAAGGAGGTAAAATGTATGATAATAATAAAAAATAAATAAAATGGTTTATCTCTGACAGATAAGACACAAAACAACTGAGTTGATACAACAATATCAAATATAAAACCCCATAAAACAAAGTGAACATATAGGTACAACAGAAATACAAATAAAAAGATTAAGACCTATAAAATAAATAAAACAATATAAAGGTCGGTAAATAATAACGATTAAAAGAACAAAATGACTTCCCATCATCCACCTTCTAATGTTGTTGTGGCCCTTTAAGGGTTTTTATGTTTTGCATGTTTAATACGGTTAAGTATGTTATTTAAAAAATAATATTAGGTATACAAATTTATAATTTATATATTATATTTTCATGTTAACCAATATGTATTTTAACTTCCATAACTTCCTTAAATATCCAAAACATTTTGGAGAATGAAGCTTGTGATGCTCTTTTGGATACCCCTCTCTAGTAACACAATCCACCTACCAGTGCCTCTTAAGTTTATTATACCTTGTTGAATTCTGGATTCTGATCAGCAGGGTTTTCATATATTGATCATGTTGTTAAACATACCGCGTGTTAAATGATATTACTTTTGAGTGTACTCAACATTATTGATTTTAATTCTTGCTAGCACAGCATTAGCGTTCTGGCTCAAAGTTCTTTGAGCTGAGCAGATTATAAATATCTCCTGTTGCCTATTGGAATCAAAGATGTATCCAATGACTGGAGTTTTCATTGGATAAGAGTCTTATTATTATATGTTTTTCAGGTATTAGTCCAGATCTCGAGTGTCGTTTGTGAAAACTCTTCATAATTTGATTTCAAATCTGATTGCATGAAAATATAAATAATGAGTGTTGAATGTTTTAAATTAGGCAGCTAATCATGATATCAATGGGGTCGTGCCCCTTGCAACATTATTATAAGGAGTTAGTGTATTCCGCAAAAGTCATCAAGCTGTAGTTTCATATTTCAGCTAACTCTTGGCCAAAATATCTCCTAAACTGTAAAACTTTAGCTCTAACAGATGGTCTTGTATGCTTGTATTTAAACCGCACAGTTAACAAATTGGTGATTGGCAGCATCAACACTTCCTTTATGGCTATGAATGATACCAATGGATTTCCACAATGCTTGTAAAAGTAAAAGTAACAATGGCATTCTGTTGTAAATCCCTTTAACTGAGTTACACAGCCTTATAGAGGATTAGAAAGAGAAAATCCATAGCAAGCTCAATCTCTGTGTTGTGTCTTCATGATCCTTAACAGCTTGCGATTTTTTCACACGGAGTACTTTCACCCAAAGTAAGGAAAACAGCCAAGCATTGTAGTAAAGTACTTCATAAAGGCTGATGTGTGTGGAACACCCATTGGGGTTTTGAGCCAGAAGGGCTGTGAGGATGAAGAAGCTCACCAGGTGTTGTCTAATATGCAGGTTAGCCCTCCAGGCTGTCCATCCTCTGTGCTACAGAAACACTGCTTCCTCTCACTGTTTGTCTATGCCTGCTCCACTGAGAGCTCTGCACTGAACACCACTGACTGACTGAGAATGCTCAATAGTCTGTTATATGCATGCAGCCTGAGCCTCTTGAGAAAAACACAGATAGCTTTTTCTTGAAGGACGTGTCTATACCTCCTCACACTGAGTGTTTACAGTGTGTCTGGCTCTCCTGGCAGTCTACTCCTTGTTCTTGGAGGGCCGGTATGTTTTGAATGTGTGTTTGGTCATCTAAACATTTCTGAAATGGGCGGGTCATTGCAATATATATGATGCATCTTGTTGAGGTGGAATAGGCGGAATCATCAAGATCATCCCTACTAGTCAGTCCCCACCCTAACTATAATGATGGCAGGGTCAGCCATGTGTGTTGTATCTCGATGGAGAAGGTTTTGCACCCTGCCTCAGTAAGTGCATCTGGGTGTTACACTGGGCTCGTGTCTACCTAAAGTTAAGGTTCCAGAAAAAAATATTAAAACAGAAATGGCCATATAAAAGTAAATCCCTACCAAAAATACAAATGATGGTAAAAGTAGCGATAAAGGCGCCATGGTGTAATAAGGTACCGGGCATTACTACAGTATATCGCCAGAATCGGGAGATCATGCGAAATAGCCACCGTGGTGGAAAGGCCAGATTTGTAGCAGTAGAAACATGTATGCTGTTGCACAGTATAGCATGATGTTGCTTTACTGACTTCTGCAGGTGTATAAAGGTCTCTGTATAAGTTATTGCAACTACAAGTCAAGAACTGCTTTGAATGATTATTCAATTATCTGTTCCCTCCTACTTACCCGTTCCAGTGTGTTATTGTACAAGTGGGTTTGCTCAACTTTAAAGAAGATAATGGGCTGAACCACATCTTGTGGGCTTGGTGACATTACTAAGAATCTTTCATTGATATTTTATGGAAATGTTACCTGAGACTAACATTAGGCAGCACACTTGCCCAGAGGCTCAGAGGGAAATGATTCCCTTTCATTTGTTGCAGTATAATGTTACAGGACTGTGTATGCTCAGATACGACCTGCATACAGAGATGATTGTTTGGGCATACAGTTAAAGGAGATGAGGAAGAAAGACTGGAGGGGGGGGGGGCAGACAAACTGTCACACAAGGTGGCCCGTGACAGACAGTGCCGTACCATTCCTGAGACACGAGTCAATCACAACTCTGAGTGCAGGATGTCTCTGTAGGTCCCGTCTCCCCTGAGCTCCTTCAATACATTACAGTGATGGACGTGTGTCAAGTGCTGAGAAAAAGTCAAGCGACGTACACCAATCATGTGCTACCTGGCAGTGTAATAGGTCCATGTAAAATGTAAGATAGACAGAAGTAAAGTGTTGCTCAGTTCTCTTGGAGAAGAAAGACTTCTTCCTACAGATCAGCTGTTATAGTCATTGATCTGACAGTCGCTTCTTTTCATCCGAAGAGAGCTGGAGTCTGCGTCTGCCTGGTGTGAAAATGTTCCATTTTTGAAACACTGTCTCTTGTACAATATTCCTCTGAGGACGTTGCCTGTTTGGTCCAGGGGAAGTTTGGTCTTCTGTTGGTTTGCAAAGAAGCCTGCTTTTCCGGAAAGAAAAAAGAAAGAAAAGACAGTAGTACAGAGAAACAAGTGTTCTGTCATTTAGTTCAATCCCAAACTGCACCACGGTTTCTATTTGAAGTTCTATTTGACAAGCCTCCCCAATAGGCCAACATCAAATGAGGATATACCTTGAAGCAATCACAATTTCTGTCAGATCTTTGATTTAATATTTTAAGCTAGCTACTTCTGAAAATCCCATTCTCTCCAATACAGGAAACCTTATAAAGCAGTTAAGGAGTTTTGCATCGATCAAGAGAAGGACAGAAGAAATGTGGCTCGTATTTTAAACAGTGATAGAAGATTGAATTCATGATTAACTCTTTAATAACAGATGGATAACATGTGAGGATTTTAAAATATGTGTCAAATATGATGGTACAGGTCATATTTTTGTGTTTTTATAACTCATCTCTTGATAGTCTATTGATATAGCATTACTTATTACATAAGTTGCATGCAACTAAAAAACAATTGTCTAAAATATACCACATTAGCATATTTTGTCCACCTTTTCACAAAACAATGGCCTCATTTGTGACACCTAACAAATAATATAAGGCACTACATCCTAGAACTCCGATTTCACCATCTACGCCTCCTTATTGTATGGCCTAGGGTTATTGTCCCTAGGCCATACAATCATGTTAAGCTAACACCAAAAAGACTTAATGTTCAAGGAGACATGTCCTACTCAGCTTAGTTGCTAAATCCCAGGTGTTTTGACTGATTGCATGAAAGGGACCTGGTGAAATGAAAGCCACCAAATGTGCGGCCATTAGAGACGCAGGCCACTTGTGGAAGCATGTCGAGCACTTGTGGAAACAGTCTAAAGCATCCATTAAGTGCAACTCTATAGATGGATCAGGCCAATTAATTGTTGCCATGGTGAAGAGAGTTACAGTCATTACTGTAGTTCTACAATCACAGTCGCAGCCCCTTCAACAGGGCTCTTTACCACTTATCCTTGACACTCCTCTCAGTGAAATGTGCATATGTTCATACATTCAGTATGCTTCCACATAATCCAATGCGAGCAGCAACACCACCTCCCTTACAGTAGGCTGGGGGGGGGGGGGGGGGGTAAAGTGCAATTACTGCACCCAGCACCCTGACACGGACACAGACACGGCAACGTAATTATCTCTGAAGTTGGACAAATGCAGCCCTCATTTTTCGAAACCCTTGTGTTAAAGGTTAGTAGGGATGGCCTGCCACTCCTAATACCCTGATAGGCAGGGGGGGCACCAGGAGGATGGCCTGCCACTCCTAATACCCTGATAGGCAGGGGGGGCACCAGGAGGATGGCCTGCCACTCCTAATACCCTGATAGGCAGGGGGGGCATCAGGAGGATGGCCTGCCACTCCTAATACCCTGATAGGCAGGGGGGGCACCAGGAGGATGGCCTGCCACTCCTAATACCCTGATAGGCAGGGGGGGCACCAGGAGGATGGCCTGCCACTCCTAATACCCTGATAGGCAGGGGGGGGCACCAGGAGGATGGCCTGCCACTCCTAATACCCTGATAGGCAGGGGGGGCACCAGGAGGATGGCCTGCCACTCCTAATACCCTGATAGGCAGGGTTGGCACCAGGAGGATGGCCTGAATGGAGCCTGATTAACAACTGCTAAACAAGTCGGATGGGAACAATCCACCATCTTTGTTAGGAAGCTGACGGGTGGCCTCACACGTCTCTCTGTGTGATGCACAGGAGCCCCAATGGGACAACGCACAGGAAACACAAAAGCCCAGCATTTATAAAGCATTTCAAAGAGTAATGACTTTATATAAGACACCTACATCCTATGGCTTTAGTTGTTCTAATATTATAGTCAATCAAGTTTTCAAATACAGTCAACAGCACCTGGCATAACCTTTTGTCTCTGGATATTCTCGGCAGATGAGTCAACAATTATTCCACCCACATCCATATTTCTATCATCATGTCTTTATCCATTCTACATGCAAACAGTTCAAACTTTGTTGGAGCTTCTCTTTTCCTTCTGCATTCCATCTTCTAGCTAAATGTAAAAAATGTACATCTTAACCCCCATCCTATTTTAACATGCTTTTTTAATTATTATTATTATTCAAGCTTCAGGCTCCTCCAAAAAATGCAATATATGCTTAACACGGGGAGGTGAATATAAAAATGTACTCAAAGTGTTTTACCACTATCTTTGTGTGTGTTTTGAAGACCAGATGACTCTCTCCTTGTAAACTCAACATTGCTAAAATGGAGGTTATACTGTATTGTACTGTGAATTAACAGTGAACTATTAACAACCCCCAGAGGGAGGAAAGAAAGTGCCATCATGTTTTTAATGCATCAATGCAATAGTTGTAATAGACTAGCAGCTTCGTCACCACCTGAAGAATGTTTGGCTTTGCACTACACAACATTAAATCAATATTGGTGAGCAAGGCAGTATCACGGGTGTTTCATTAAGAGAGTGTCATGTGTATCCTCTATGTGTCACATGGATCATATGTGTGCGTGGTTGGGACTACAGTATACAGTCTATACAGTAACATAGCCTGTGTTTTTCAGTCCTATCCAGGTCTTCTGGATCGGATGGTTCTTGACATGTTGGCAAACATCTCTCCTCAGTAGAACGACGATGTAAGCACACAGGCTTTTGGTTGGCTGGTGTGCAGCCAGGTAGAATGACATGTTGCAAGGAGCCATGAGAAATGTGCTGCAAATCCCACTTAGGTGAACACAATCTCTGCCTTGACTTTCAGGTTTCATACATAATGCAGTCCAGGCTAAGCAAAACATTTGGATTTCCCAGGAGCAAAGATAAATAACTTTTAAATTCTACTTTTAAGTGCACTTGCTTACAAGAGAAAAAGCATGATATTCTTATCGACTGAAGCTAAGTGTCTTTTTCACAACAGCATAGTAGAGTGTTCAAGAGGACAAACATGTATAGCCTGAGTAGTCTAAAAATGCCACTTGACTGTTCAACTTTGCCCTGGAAAACACTCGTATATTTTAAAAAGGACATAAATCCTGCACAAGCAGGTCTGGGACTTGAGCAGAGTGGCTCAGCCAGGTCTGTCCAGGAGGGGTCAGAGTTGAAACAGACTGTCGATGAGGCCAGATTCATTCACAATGTGTTTAAAAACAACTCCCCATTGAGCACTTTGTTGTAAATATAACACACTCGTTAAACAGACTATACTGATAATCAAATCGCGTCATGACTGGATTTCTCGGTACAGTGTGAAAAACAGTGTGAAAGTGTGTAAACATATTCAATGTCTGGTTTGTAGCTATTGTTAGAAAGTAGGGGGATGATTGTGCTGGGAATATTAGAATCAAGCTACCATTTAATCCACAATATTTATTATATTTTGGTTTTGTCTTTTGGATAGTTTAGTTCTAGTAGCTTAGGGTTAGGGTTGTGTGCAGCAAATATGTCAGTAAAGATATTTTAAATAAGTAAATGCATCCAATACTTCCCAGTATTATCCTTCTCTGACTCTGAATTCAGAGCAGCACTGCCTTTTAAAGGGCAGTGACACTGACAGAACCTCAGTAAGGCATGGGTAGGTAACAATAACAGAGATATGATTTCCAACAAATACAAGTCACACTCCAGAAGATCAAAAACACACGAAAAAAGTCCACCTCAATATAAAATAGTTTTAGCAACATGAGGAATCCAAGAAGAAAATACATTTCAATGATCAAGCACTGCAGCCTTTTTGCTATAATCACCAGTCGTCACTTTTGAGTGCTATCTTATTTCATACGTCATAACTCAAATGGGTCGGGAATAGATGTATTGGGTTTTTCAAAAAAGGTCATTCATACATTGGGAGAAAGAGTCATTGAATAAATGAGAGCAAAAGTGAAAAGGCAGGGGGAAGAGAGACAAATGAGAAAAGAGACAAAGGAGGGTTTTCTGCCTGGGACAGCATGAGGGCTTTTGTGTGATAGCTGCTGGTAGGAGGCAGCGAAAAGATAAGGTTTACTAATAGGCTGTTCAGGAGAATGTTTCATTTATTATCATACTTTACTAATGCGACCGTGGAGTAATATCGAGCGTCGGTGCTATTCAGGAGAGCTCTGAGAGGGTTACATTGTGGGGACTGTTAGTGGTGCTTTGGAAACCGTTAATCCTGGTAGAGAAAAGGCAGCTGCAGCACTGAGAGGCTGTTATGAAGGGTGGTTTATGGCAGCCATGGGCAACGTTAGGTCTGCAGGCCTGATACTTTAATCATTCCCATGAACACATATCCAGTACTGTCTTTTCCTCCGTGCCGTTCTTTTTTTTTATCCTCAGCTCTACTTTTTTTACAAAAAACATTAAACATTTAGTATTTGTGATTAAGCATGCTACAGGTCTCGGTTTCATTCTCCTGAAAAAGCCAAACACACTAACCAAATCATCATCATGCAAGCATACATACGTCAGCTTTTGTTCCATTGTACTCCAGACTCAAAATGGACATTTTTTAAAACCATATTAAATTGATGCAGCAGAACTAGGTATTTGCTGGTGTAGAGTACCATGGATTTAAAAAGGCAATCACAGAACAGTTGTCAGAAAGTTTGGGAATGATCTAGATTCCAATCAATAATAGTAATAGAAATAGGTTTTCAAGGGCTTTAAAATGAGCATCGTGTAAATGCCAACAGCTTAGGGTTAGGGTTAGGGTTAGGGTTAGGGTTAATCAAGGACTTATGGTTAGATTACTTAGTTCAAAGATAGTTGAAGAATCTGTGAGAAGATTTTTGGTTTTCAATTCATCTCCAACTTCATGTGTGCTTGAGGGGGGATTTGTTTTAGCAGCAAAACATATGAAGAAATAAACATACACAAATCCCTCATCGGGAAGATCAAAGCGGTTCTCAAAACTTTCTTTCCAGCTGGCAGTCTCCGAAAGCACTCTCCTTTTATATTCCTACAATAAAGCAATAAGCAGGCCTCCAACCTTCCTGGTATTGATCTGAGGCCGAATAGCAAATGAGAGAGCAGTATTGCCTCTATTGCCACTATTTTTCATGGTGATGTACGACCTCATCACTGAACATTTATGTTGGCTCCCTCTTATGTTTAGCTTATGACTAATTAATTGTGTATGACTTTATTAGCTACTGTACCATCGCTGGTGTTGCTTACTTCAGAGTTTGTGTAGGAGGCAGAGGGAGAGTTTATCACTTAAAGTCTTTAAACTATGCATGCAACAGGACATTATCCTTATAAACAGTAGGAAACAATAGCAGGCTACAAGTTATTGTGACAAGCACGTTCAGCAATGGTGTATAAAACCAAGGAATAAGGTCAGGTTGAGAAACGGGAGTTGAAGTGGGTCAACTTCCTGTTATAGGCAACAGGAGTTTGGAACATGTGTAGTGGGCAGTAAATGCCTCATAGGTGACTAGACTACAGTAGTGCTGGAGGCAAAGAGAGAGGAAGAGCCAAGGCCCAGGAACACAGCCAGCACAAACACATGTTGGAACAGGAACCAAGAATCCCACACAAAGCCAGGTGCTGGATGGCAAGAAATGTGGACGACAAAGACATATTTCTTTCCACTGCAGGTCAGGTGAACCACGTCATGGCTAGGAATGCAGACATTAGCTCACACATTAAGAAAAAAAGATACATCAAAAAAACATGATTTCTGTTCATTAAACTCTAAATAGATACTTAAGGTAGCTTTTATGTTGCAGACAAAGTAAGTTGATCAAATGATACTCTCAGTAAGGAAAGAATATCATTTATGCTCCCGTTCAGTGGCTCACAGGGAGCAATCTATAAAGTAGAAAGTAGAGTAGAAAGTAGGCGTCAAGAACTGGTATAACACGTCTGTGGGGGAAACTTCTGAAGCAATTGTAAACAGGACTCAGAGAGACACGAGGAGAGCTGGAGCTTTGATGGCAAACACTGACGGTTTATTTGGAGCTTCGGCCGGAGAATTCACAAGACATATCACGGGCCACGATCTGACCACAGGTTGAGATGCCAAATCAATTCTGAAGAACCCTTCCTATCGTATGATGTTGTAACTGTTGTTCGCTAAGGGTAATCAACATTCTTCATTAGTTAGACTAAACAGCGGAGGAAACTGAATTGACTTTAGTTGTCGGTTTTGGCTCGGGGTCCTCTACACCCCGAGAAGGATGTGTTCCAGGTGTCCCACAACAATGACTATCTCTGACCGAGAGTTGCCCGGTCACAAACTGGTAACAACAACAACTTGCGAGGGCAGCCCCTCCTTAAGGGAGATAACGGCTGCTCAAGGTTGGAGCATCTGTGTCAGAGGGTGAAAGAGGACACTAGGGCAAATTATTCCCCAACAGTTACGTTTAGTTGAGTGCTATCATGCACGACTACCAAATATGAACCCAGGAAAACAGAGAACAAAGGGATAAAGCCTAAGGAATACAGCGATACAGCAAGTGATATTCACTGATTTGTCATTACATTACATTACATTGCATTTAGCTGACGCTTTTATCCAAAGCGACTTACAATAAGTACATTCGACCAGGAAGACACAACCTTGAAGAAAACAGAATCATATAAGTACATCAGGTTTCATAGAGCCAAGTATTTCAAGTGCTACTCAACTGGCTTTAGATAAGCCAGTCCTTTATTAGTATATAAGTGTTCTGTTAGCAGTTCTTTGTTAGTAATTCTATCGTCGAAAGAGATGAGATGAAAAGTGGAAGCCAGAAGTTATGTTTAACTTTAAAAGCTAAATGATGACTGGAAAAGAAGCACATATTGTTTCCCGTTGAGACGTCAGCTCCGCTATATCTGCAGCAGTCATCTCTTCCCTTGATGCAGCTGGTGAATATTGCCAAAAACCCGCTGCATTCAAGCAAAGCGGAAGCTGCTCAATGATGCAGCATGACATGTGGTGTTTGTATTATCTCTGTGACTTAGCAATTAGCACATAGAGAAGGGTTGCCGGAGAGGAGTACATCAAAATGCTGGTACACAAAAGGCATACAGAGGATTCAGAAAAGTAAGTATATTTATTTAGTTTAATGGATTCACGTCTTTTTAGCAAATCTACATTCACTGCAAGGCAACCCTGAGATGCTAGCTTAAAAGTTGACTGTTAAAATGACCAACTAAGATCATTAAATCTAACATACTTTAGTTGGGTAGGCTCCAACTAAATATCACTCTTGTTCCCTTTTCTCCTATAAGTCCTATAAGTTAGAAAACCCTCTTGATGGAAAGAAAATCACGAACAGATGAAAGAAGTACGCAAGATGGGGAAAGTTAGGTCTGCTTCTGTGAATCAGCATTAGCCTCAAGGATAACAGAAAACTGAGTAGGTAAGGAGAAGATGGAGGTTTATAGATGTCAAATAGTGTTACCATGTACATGCTAAATCAAAGATTAGAGAAAATATTAAAGCTCACCTATTATGCAAAAAACACTTCTTCATGTCTCTTCTACATCAACATGTGTCCCCTCTGTGTAAAGACATTCTGAAAGTTTCAGGAAAAAAGATTCACTCACTTTTTGTCCTGATCCATTTATATAAAAACCTGTCTGAAAATGAGCCGATCAGATTTTGGCCACTTTATGATGTCATAACGATTTTTTGGCTTGTGTAACCATTAGCCAATCACCAACCAAGGTAACACCCCCCCTTATCACCTGAATCTCCTCCTAGAGCACCATTGTGTTCTTTTTAACCAAATATCTCTCAGAGGGGCGTGGGGAGGGGCTCCTTAGCTTCATCTAAAGTAACAGACAGAGAATCAGCACTTTTGAAACAGGGCTGAAACAGAGGGGATTATGGGATGCTACAATGCACGATCTGTTTGGTATTTCGAGCAAAACACTTCAGACATGTTTTGTATATATCTGAGACCTATTATATATTGATGAAAAACAGTATAATAGGAGACCTTTAACTGTATGTCCACATCTTGCACAAGTGAATCAGGTGTCAGTAATTGACATTTAGCAGCTTGAATGATCCTTAGGTCCAAACACACGTTCCTTATGAGACCAAGAAACGTGTGATATTGAAATGGGATTAGTGCTGTACTGTATGTTGTCTGCCTGCCCCTTTAAAGCCATGATTTTAATCGTATTTTCTGAGAGGTGAATTTGTCTTTGTCTGTGTTTATGTTACCTGCGATGGGTAATCCATCACAGTGAACAGCACGTCATCTTTTATTGATGTCATAATTTTGTTTTTGCATACTAATGAAGCTGACACATTAGCAACGATTGCACTCATGAATTAGGACTATCAAGACTTGGAGAAATACTTTTGTTGGTGTAATAGTTTAATCAAAAACTAAAATACTGATGTTGCCAATTCATCACTTAACGCAAAAAGAGCAAAGGCTGTGATAAAAACACATAAAAACACACAAGAACATTTTGATCCATATTTAAATGTTTAACACATGAATACCCTGAGCAGACACTTTTTGATGGGCTACTCATTTTGTAGAGACCATCCTCATTTAAGATATGTATACTGTGGAGCCAGCTCAATTACAGCAAAGTAGTTCATAGATGGAAGATTAAGTGACCTATTTCTAGAATTAGAAAACCCATAAAGTTCAGTTTAGTCAGCAGGCAACACGTTTCAACTGACTTAAAGTTTCCTGGACTATACTCTACCCAAATAAAAAATACTGCATGAATTATTTAGGTACAAATTGAAATAAAAGTGTCATCAGCCTAACAGTGAAACTGGGGTTCAGCAGTTTGGTCTTTGTAATACAATGAATTCAATATATATACTTTTTATGATAACGTTGACCTAGGCTGTAAATGTATAGTTTTTTGACAGTCTAGACCAGGGGTGTCAAACTCAATTTCATCGCGGGCCACATCAGCATTATGGTTGCACTCAAAGGGCCGGTTGTAACTTTAAGACTATATAAAAATACATATATAAATATATCATATATATAAAATAATGTATTATATTATATTACATCATTGCCTTTGCATTGGATTATCATCGGATAGGGTAATAACTTCATAATTAACAACGTCTGAAAGCAGAAGTCTAGGGCAAATAATTGCAAGTCTCTTCAGTGCGTATGTCCCAAAATGGTTTAAAAAGAAAAGCCAAATTCTGGAGAAAAAAGAAATATAAGTGACATTTTGAAATAAAAATCTAATTCTGAGAAAAAGGAATTCTATGAAAAAATGCATATTTTGAAGAAAAAAAGGCAAATTCTGAGAAAAAAGTCATATTTGAGATGCATTGTGGGACATGTAGTTTATGGGCAACATGCTTCTGTAGCATGTAACCGTATAATAAACATATTATATTCTTTGCAAGCTCTTGTGGGGCCACATAAAATGAAGTCGCGGGCCGAATGTGGCCCCCGGGCCTTGAGTTTGACACCCCTGGTCTAGACAGACTTGTATTTGGGATTTAGTCAATCATCAATTTGGTCACTCAATCAGGTTATCAGTCATTCTTAATTTGGTCTCAGCTCACAATAACTTTCTAAAAGTGAAAAAGAATAGCAACTAATTTATATCAAAGCTCTCGATAAAAATCTCTAAAGAACCCATGAAATCAGCTACAGTGATATTGGTTTAACAATACACAGTAAGTATAGTGTGGATGGACTTAATGTGCTGTACTTAAAAAAAGTTTTAGTCGTCAAATGAATTCTGCTTGAATAGCTGAGTGAATAATTCTGGCAATGAGTTCACTCAGGCTCACAATGTAATAACAACTTGAATCCTCGGATGACTCAGATACTATTTTATTATTGTACACGATGCACTTTTTTTTTATTATACTGTGTTCAGTCAATCTATAACTTAATTACGTTCTTAGAGCATTGTACAATATGTTTCTTTAAAAGGTAAGACAATGTCCTGACTATTTATTTTGCTTTTTTCGACCAGCTCCTTTCTGTAAACAGTCTGGAGAGCACCGCAGAACGCACCATGCAAAGGCTCGAAGCGGCTGCTTGGCTGCGGTGTTGACACTGTGGCTTCATCAGACCCCAAAGTGCATTACCAGCTCCACTCAAAGCCTTTAATGAATCAACTCTGGCAAGAGCCATCAATATAAAGACACTGAATAATGCCTTCAGTGCAGACACTTAGCTTGTAACCCTATCCATTCTATAAATGCTGATTGAGGAAACAGGGAAAACTGCTGCACACAGGTTGTTCTCACATATGATGTCAACATAAAATGCATTTATGGTTAATAGAAAAGTGCTTGTTTCATAAGATGTGGGTACTTATATATACCAGCATGGCACAGTGTGACATACAGTGCTTTACCAATATTACGTTTTTTTCGTTTTTAAAGTACACTGTAAATCGAACATGTTACAACTGCTTTTGAGCAGCTCTCTCACTGACAACAATACCCACACCTGCTTGTATCTCATGTTACTTCATTGTATTATAGATGATGTCTGTTCATTTTCCCTGTTTAATTATTCAATTCAGTCAAACGAGGCGATTACATTAATCTTCATATTGCAGGAAGTAATAACCAACATGTCCATCTGTCGTCATTTATCTAAATTGAATTCAACTTGGCTGTATTTTACATATTTGGTAAAGTATTCTCGAAATGAAAAGCAAAAGCAGGCTTCTCTCAGCCAAGAGTTTGCTGAGTCATGACATTGCTGTCTTAGTATCTTGCAGAGTAGAGGTGGAGTGTTGTGCTGTGATTTATTGAGTGGGCCTGCTGCAGAGGGAAGCAGGGGGAATAAAGTGCTCTCACCTGGAAAGCCAAGCCCACTGTGATTAGGAGAGATTTTCCGAGGCTTCGCTGCTCACATTAATGTAAAAAGATCCAATGAGGTCTGAATGATTCCATATTCATGAGAGGATGGATGAACAGTCGCAGGAATCGTGTACGCAGAGCCACATTGATTCTTAACAATTATCCACGTTTAATATGTGAATGAGCACGAAGGAGTGTGCAGGACGTGAGAGCTCTGGCCACTTTCTCTACATAATGAACACATAGGGACCGTGTGCAGGGTCTGCATATTCAGTGAAGTGGCTGGGAGGTGTCCCCGTGTACCGCTCGAACACACTCTCAGTGTGAGGGCACTCTGCACACTGTGGCTTCCCTGGTTTGTGGTTAACAGGTTTCCGTGTTAACATATGTACGCTGCAGCTCCATAGACCCACCCTCCCTCTACGCTGCGCACGCTGAGCTTCTTGATTCAAACGGGGCGAGATAACTTGTGCCATTGTTCATGTTCTCCATCTTCTGCTTGGATGTTTTCTTTACATAACTCAGGCTCAGAGTCACACAGTGAGGATTTCAATCTGGTTTATGGATAATAATAAACTTGAACGCAGGGATTTTTACAGCACTCAGCCAACTTGACAAGCTCTGCAAACACCTCTAAGGCCTTAAAGCTCACCGGGGATGCAGCAAATCCAGGCTTTTACATCTCAAAGTCCTCCAAGTCTCCTCTGATCTCATCAATTAAACTGCAAGCTCCCCCTTATGGAAGGCTTATACCATGTGTCCTTTAAAGCCTGCCTTTAATGCTATTCACATAACCTGACGGGGACTCGGACAATCTCTGCAAACTGATATGAGTGGATCTATTCAAATGTTATAGATACAATTTAGAACCAAGTTTAACCCTTCAAGGGTTTCAGTATCCTGGGGGATACAGTCATTTGACAGGCTCTGTCATTGTGTAATATTGGTGTATATTGGTGACACATGGGTGCAATAGGGGCCACGCTCCTCTTCTTTACATCCCCCGCACACGTCTCCGAACAATGGGAGACCGAGCCTTCTGCTCATTCGCCCCGCGCCTCTGGAACTCCCTCCCAGATCAGCTGAGATCTGCCCCTTCCACCGAGGTCTTCAAAACCGGCCTTAAGACCCTCTTCTTTCGGCAGGCCTTCGAATAAACTTTGAGCACGGTACACCTGGAGTACTGCCATTTTTATCGCTATCTCCGACTTTTATTTTTGTACTCTGTTTTATATTTTATTTTTTGATTTCTTATTATTATTACAATTATTTGTCTTTTATTATCTCAAAGCGTATCAGTATCCCTTGTTGTGAAGCACTTCGAGATTTGTCTTGGCAGATGAGAAGCGCTATATAAATTAAATATATTATTATTATTATTATTAATAACAGTGTTATATAGATGTAATAATAGTGTAACATGAGTATTATAATAATGGTGTAACATGGGTGTATTCATGTGTAATATGGGTGTAATAACAGTGTAATATGGATGTAATACGGTAGTAATAGGGGTGTAATAACAGTGTAATATAGATGTAATATAGGTCTTAGATGGGTGTCATATGGGTCTAATAACAGTGCGATGTAACATGGGTTAAATAAGGTAGTAATAATGGTGTAACATGGGTGTAATACCGTTGTCATATGGGTAATGTAGAAAATAGCAATCAATACATTTTTCAAAAGTATTTATGTGATGACAAATAAATAGTTTGCACATTTTTATTCAGGGTAAGATGTTGATTTTACAATGATGACATCAATTAGGCAGGTGATCAAATCCCCATAGTGAACCATGGGATGCTTCATGGAGCTCCTTTGCATGCCTCAGAATCACAGTTTGAATTCAGGGCTCAAGATGGCACTGATGACAGGACTCATTTTAAATGAATGCCGGAGCTGTTGGTGAGATTCTTTGCTCAGCTGTAGGTCTTTATTTAATGGCGGCAGTAGAGCTGGAGATATTCTCCTGCCGCTCCTTGATATGATCTTAATTTGGAATTTTAGAGAAAGAGCCGCTGGACAGCAGCAACACAGCAACGTCAATGTTTGATTGCACCACATGTCTTCGAAGATGCCTTAGATGTGCGCTTATGAGAATATCAGAAAACACGCATCATAAAAGCAAACTGCGCAGTACATGCACACTCCAAATGTTATGTTTATAGATACTGAACAGGAGTAGTGCAGAAAAGGAACACAGTGTGTGCTTACATGACTTCATGCCTCTCCTTGAAAGTGCACAATGTAGCATGCATCCTTTCTTTTCCTGAAAAGAGCCTCTGTGTATTAGTGTGTTCTCGGCACGCACATGAACCTACAGTAACTGTTCTTCTCAGTCATTCCCAGAATACCAGCACACAATGCTCCCTTCAGTCGCTCCTGCCCTGGAGAGAATCTGCTAAAAGCAATAAAGGCAGTGGAGTAAGACCACGTGGAGCCCCTGTTATTCTTGTCATCCTTATCATTCCACTCCACTTATTACAGATAATAACAAATGACTGCCTGTGTCACTCAAGAGATCTGACCAAGAAGAAAAGCCATTATGGCCATTCACAAGAAGTTCCTGATGAACAATCCTGGAGTGCAAAAACGGACATGGGACTACATTAGTGTCTTTCTCGCGCGCGTGTGTGTGTGTGTGTGTGTGTGTGTGTGTGTGTGTGTGTGTGTGTGTGTGTGTGTGTGTGTGTGTGTGTGTGTGTGTGTGTGTGTGTGTGTGTGTGTGTGTGTGTGTGTGTGTGTGTGTGTGTGTGTGTGTGTGTGTGTGTGTGTGTGTGTGTGTGTGTGTGTGTGTGTGTGTGTGACCACTATAGTTACTATTCATGGCTATTCAGAGCCTGCCTGGAAGCAAACAAAACAAGGCACCACTGTACAAATGCCAGACATTAAATGAGTGAGTCCCCAGGCAAAACACAACAGCCCCAGAGTTTGTGCCAACTTAATGGCTTCCCTGCCTCTGCACCCCGAGGTGCTACCCGTTCACAGAGCATGGAAATGGGCCGAACAAAAGAGTGTGAATGCACCTCAGAAATGAAGTGTCAACAGCAGGCTTTCCTTTAATGTGGCAGGGGTTAAGTGCAAAGCGTGTATGCGTTGAAACAACATAAAAGGCATCCCACATGTGCAAGTGTCAGGTTCTTAAATAGAATATTAGATAACATACTAAATGAATGTACTGTATTATACACTTTGAGTATGATGGAAAACATAGCATCAACAAATCTTAAATTCCACAAGTCCAGGTTAAATACAGACTGAGTTGCCAAATAAATGTAATATAACTTCAAAGTGAGTTGTTGTCAATCTCCATCTGCAAAAGTTAGTTTTCTTTTACATTTGAGGATCTTAAAGGCTCTACATTTTAACCTGCACACCGGTTAAGGTTGTGAAGTATACGAAAAACACATGTGCTCCCAAAAAACTATTAAGTATTTATTAATCCCTCGTGGGGAAATTGTTTCTCTGCATTTGACCCATCATAGTGTTAGGAGCAGTGTGCTGCCATTTTGAACGGCGCCCGGGGAACAGTGTAGGGAACGGTGCCTTGCTCAGGGACACCTCGGTAGCACTTGGTCTTGCCGGGACTTGAACTGGTGACCTTCCAGCTGCCAAGCCAACTCCCTATCGACTTCGCCAACACCGCTATGTTTAAGAAAACATAGCTCCTTTTCCAATTCATTATTACAAAGTGACTGGATAAGAAAATAACTATAATTTACAAAAAGGTTCTTTAGTTATTTACAGATGAAGTTTAGGATCTGTAGAAAAACATCTAGGGGAGGATGGGAATGCAGAAAAGGGAGAGAGTATACTGTCATTTTTATTTTTGAAAGGGAAGGTATTTAAAAAATGTTGGGAAAGTTAAAGGGGCCCTGCTAGTTTGCTTTTTGGGGCTTCCCTTTCCTGTATTGCTATATGTTTGTGTGCATGTAAATGGTCTGCAAAGGCTAAAATCCCAAATCTCCAGAGGGAGTTTCTCTCCCACATACTCCCCGCCCTTCCTGAAACACCTCTATTGGACTCCTTTGTTTAGTTCCCTAACATAGTGACATCATTATGTAACACCAGCGCCTCTGTTGGCTCACGCTCCAACATATAGTACACAATATATCTAAGCGGTAACCGCTGGCCAGCTAACCAATCAGAGCAGACTGGGCTCTGGTTTCAGGCAGAGGGTGAAAAGAGGTTCTGCAGCACAGGCACTATGAGACAAATTAAGAGCTTTTTGAACATTAAAGCATGAGTAGAGGCACGAAATACAAATATGAACCTGACATTTTGCATAACAGGGCCCCTAAATCCATGTTTTGATTTTATTTCATATTTTCTATAATTGTTATATGAAAAACAGACCAGATTGTAGGATTAAAAAGATGGTTTCCCTGTGTTTTAGTGCACATCAGGTGGGGTGAGAAGATATAATAATAATAATTATTATAGCGCTTTTCCAGATGCTCAAAGCGCTTTACAACTACACATATTTTTTATACATGCAATGGTCACCACTGTGGACAATACCCACAGGAGCAAGTTCAGGTGAAGTGTCTTGCCCAAGGACACAACGGCTTTACAGACGCAGCAGCGGCGGGTTTCACCCTTGATCTGATGATCATTGCACAGCGCACTGCGCCACACCGTCCATCTTCACGCCTCGAAGTACACATTGATATTATACATGTACTGTGGACAATACCCACACGAGGAAATCCGGGTGAAGTGTCTTGCCCAAGGACACAACGGCCTGACGCAGTTTCGGCAGGAGCGGGTTTCGAACTGGAGTTCCCCAGCACCCCCCTTGATCTGATGATCAGATGCACAGACCACTGCGCCACCCGTCCCCGTGATGTCTGTGAAAGAGCCCTTCAGCACAGAGCTGTCACCTTTTTCACACCATTTTCTTATATTTCCCATACATATATTATCTTTATATATCGGGGTATTGCCGTTTCCCTCTAAGTAAAGAAAGTACACAGTGAGTATATGATTGTTAGGTGCATTATCGGCAGAATTGGACAGAATTGTTTGTTCACAAACAAATCTCGTAAGACCATTAAACCTCTGTAACGTGCCATTGAACTGAATATTTCATCTATTTTAATTCATTTTAGATGAGGCAGCATGTAAAATGTAACCGGTGATGTATGATATTTTAATATTTATTTACATGACAGAGTGGCAGTTTCTTGCATAAGCTTTTTTCTTTTTATTACAAGCAACCGTCAGTTGAACAAAAATGTTCCATGTTTAATGTGTTAGCTTCTAATTATAGTGCAGTCATGTTTTTACTTTAGCAGCCTGGTCTACAAGCAGCCATGTTGCATTTTTCTGTAGAGCCATGACAACATCATTATGTGTGCTCTAGAAAACATGCCATGCTGCTTAAATATTGGATGAGTGAAGGAATAGCACACTAGCTTCTCACTTTCATGAAGCTATCAGGAAAGCCATTCTGTCTCCAAATGTGTTTTTTACTGTATATCTATTTTTGGCAAGGCAATTTTCAAGTTTCCTGCATGCATACACATACACAAGGCCAAGAGTGTAAATGGAAGTGTCCTGATGTGTGTGTTTGAGTGTGTGTTGATCTGCTTAAGGCTTGTTTTTTGTGGGTTCAACAGACAGCACATTCTCTGTTATTCTCCATTGGGGAAACTAGCTGCGCTGCTCTCCACTTCCATACCTTTAGGCTTCACTGAGACTCAGTCACTCAGATGTAAAACCACATCTTGAGTATTAGCAAATAAAATGTAGATTTAATAACTTAAACCTTCTGTTCAGTAATTATACTGATTATATCCCAAAACAAGCCCAGTAAGTGATTCATTTCATTTTGTCACAGAGAAACTGCATTTGATGTCATTCATTAATGTTGGTAATTATGATTCTTCATCATAGTGGACCTTTAAAAGAGCAGCAGTACTTTCTGGTCCGCTGCCTGTGACTGTACAGTATGATACAAATATCGGTTGCGCTTTTCTACACCCTCCTCCACCACAGCTGCTGAGATTTAATTTCCTGCAAAGTGAGGCACTGCTTGATTGGCAGTTCAGGATCAGTGAAGCACAACACAGTAAATACTCACCACCTCAAATGGGTCATCATGTCAAAATCTAAAATGGTTTTATTCGATACAAGTTTCTGTGACTAAAACTGTGCCAGGCAAGGAGGAACAGTTATTGAAAAGCAACACTTCTGTCATGTCTTAACGCGGTCACACTTAGATTTATTTCTGTCATTTGGCCGCCTGCTAGCGGAAGTAAATACATTATACCGGATAATATTACTCTGTCAGCGTATTGACAGCTTTGCAACCTGATTTTATTATCATGAAAGACAGAGATAGCAAATTAAATTAAATGACATGTTTTGACATTAATGTATGGCATGTTCTCCATGTACATGCATTTATACAACCAATGTGATTGATGCTTCCTTTTCTTATTACATGGCGAAAATGTACTTGAACTTGACTTGAAACGAGAGCTGTCAAATCATTATGTAAACAATTTCACAATTGCATCCAGTACATTTAAAAACGTTTTCTTTTCTAGATAAGTTTCCTCAAAGCTGAGCTTAACATTTTTGATGTTTTACTTTCCTTTAAATAATTTGACTGTGTGGGTGCTCCTCCTTTAAGGATAACATGCAAATGTACACAAGAGCTTAAGGGGCTAATTTGAGTACAAATATCAGAGACTTTGAGATCTAATGGGTATGGTGGACCAATAGAAAATGTATCATGTTAAAATGTCAAATATTTCACGGTTTCAGCTAAAATAAATTGACAATCTGCTGTTTTTCCCTTGAATGTCATTATAGTCGATAGTTGGTCAGACTAGTCAAGACATCTAAAATGGTTATGGGCAATTTTCTCTGCTTTCTGATGGTTAGAAACATCCTTCACCGATAATGAAAATTATTTTTTAGTTGCAGCCCCATAAAAGTTCATAAAATGTCAAGTCAATCACATATTGTCCTAACAATTAAAGCTATAATAATTATGTTGCAGACATTGTGCAATGCTGTTCGTGATCATCAATTGTATCAAACAGAAAATGAAGGAACAGTGTTGTTTTGTTATGACCGGCCCGTTGGCCACAACAGAAAAACCAGGAGTGACGCTGAAAGTTTCCAATAATCTCCGCACTTTATTCGGCAACACCAAAAACAGCAGAGGGTGGACGAGGGGAAAGGATCGCGGTGAATGGGCGGTAACTCCGGGCAGCTGGGCTTAAGTAGCACCTCCGGCCAGGTGTCCCCGATCACGCTGATTGGACCTGCAACAACATTCACACCCTCACAGGCCCCAGGCTCTGGGGCCGTCACAGCCCCCCCCCCCCCATAAAGTCAGGGTCCCCAACAGAACCCTGGCACCCAAATCAACCACTTTACCAAAAACATAGTGCCCACCACATTGAGAGAAAACAACAGGACACAAAAGTGTGTTTCTTCACTAGTAAACGTAATATTAATTTAGAAAATCTCACTTTTTATCTTTGCTTAACATGTAGGGGCCTTTTACCCTGCAAAGCACTTACTGTAAGCACACTTATCTCTTCAATTAAGAAGGGGGCACAACAACAAACAGGGTCTGCCTTTTGTTACACAGAGAGAAGAGGAGGGCACACATTGACCTGGGGTCACTTCTTTTCTGAATATTTTACTGCTTTCTTTATTCAAATGATTGCAGATGACCAGACCTGAATAGCAAATCTAAACTCCGCCTCTTAACTGTATACATTGGATTTTATTTTCTAAAACCTCCACTTAGGATAGTCATAGCACTGATCAAAAATAATTTAAGTGAAACATCCTTTATGCATTTCTAAATATTGCTACACTGTGCTACACGCCAGTCATCTCCTAGTAAGTTGACACGAGCCAGAATAAATTGGCAGTGATTTAAATTCTAAGGAATTGCTCAAGCTGTGGATCCCAGCAAGTTATTTTTGTCTTCACATCCATGTGCGCTGCTCTGCACGTCAGCAGCTGGGCAGAATCCGTCACATCGGTGCCAGTGCTCAACCTTTCAATGCTCCGGGTCAGCATCCTGGAGATCTGCCAGAAAGTCCAGCTCCTCAAGACCATATGGGGTCTGTTTCTCCTCAGCACCTCCACTATTCCCTCCTGCACCCCAGCTCCTCCAGGGCTGCAACCTGACCCAACCTCGAGTACACATGCCCTGTGTACAGCAACACGAACGAAGCCTGTTTCTGTTCAGATAGAGGAGCATGCTGGAAGGATACTTCTTCCCATCTCTCCATGAAACAGTCAATATTCCCAGAAAAGGGATATTAAACATTCACTGTATATTAGTAATAGTGTGTCAGATTTCTACAGAATAAGGTTTTATATACATAATTGTAGTAAAACTATTTTGTTTTATTCACATCACAACAATGGTCTGCCTCTGTGACCTATACATAGTTGCTTCTGCAGTCAAGCAGCATCTTATTTTTCATTATCAACATGTTCCTGTAAATGTATAATAGGACACATTGAACTCAAGAATTAAATGATATAGGAACAAATTCACTGTTTTATTAACCTTTGATCTCTAGCAAGGTTTTCTTATTGTTGGGTGAGAGTGGATAAGAGCTCTTAAGCTCTTAAGAAATCTTCTTTTGACAATTTGTTCTTCCAACGTAAGGAAATTATAATGATTGGATTACATTTCTGGGCAACAGATTTTGTATTTAGGACTTTAAAATGCTGTGGTTCTGCTTGGATAACGTACTTTTTGATGCATCTGAATGTTCTTGTTATAATTAAATACACATCTCCAATGTACTCTATGACTAAGTGGGATTCAACATTTTGCACACCTGGGTAGGAGCGGATTTGGATGATTAAGAAATGTTGGGGCATCTTAAATTAAATCGTATTTTCTCTGACAGAAAGTTATTTAAGATAATGATAAGTAAGGCCCATTGTTTATCTTTTACCTCAAGCTTCTACTGTACATGCCAACTTCATTGTTTGTGTCAACATGGTCTGATGCAGAACTCATTCTTTCTTTCACTTAAAATTACTAGATTTTGTTATTGTAAAGATCTAATGGAGCAGTGTGTGAATGTGTTTTGAGCTGATTCTTGATTCTTGAGCAACCTGTCTGTTGAAGCCTGGAGGGGAAATAAATGTTCTCATTGGTTAAAGATGGCAGGCAGGGGCAGCTGCAGGACTGACCCTGCCAAGGACAGAGAGCTTCCCATGCCTGCTCAATGCAATAAATGGGTCATTGAACAGCTAAATGGAGTCATTATGATGAGTCATTAAAAGAATACTGCTGAAGTCTCCCAAACTGGCCTTTTCTCTTGGTTCCGCTGCTTTTTGTGTTTTCACAGGCCTTTGCTGAAAGGCAGCTGCCTTGGGCCACTTAAACTATCACCCCTTTCACTGGGATGCAAATAGCAGCCTTATCAGCTAATTGAATTGCATTATCTATTGTACTCTCATTTAGTGAAAATCTAGCCATTTCACAGTTTTCCATTAATGATTGTTGGAGATTGAATTTTGCCGGTGCTTTCCATCTGATATGGCATGTCATACACTCTGAATCACAAGGGATGAGAGCACGGAATTGTTTCATTAGGGCAAGACGAGTCATACAGTATGAATACTGAGTGTGCATTAATCTGGACTCGTAGCGTCCGTACATAGGTCGGAGAATTGCAGCTTTGCTTTGTTGCATATTGTAGGGACTGGGTAAACATTATCATTCAAGTAAGAACAAAAACATGTTTAAAAGATGAGGAAGTTGTTCTATTTCCCTTATTGTAGTGAATACCAAACATCTATCTCTGGGCCACAAAGCTTCATTTCCTCTATTGTTTTAACGTCCAATAAAAATGCATGAAGACGTGCCGGTGGACATTCCCTGCGGGCTGTGTGTGCAGCACATTCTCCTTCACTTTACAGGGAGTCATTAAGATGATAGGGGGGGACTGATGTTTGATTAATTAGTAAAACTAACTTTGGCAGGACCGGACACTGAAACAAAGGCTTTCATTAGCTTCTGCTTGCCAGATAAGGTTAATGAGGTGGTTCTGATTCTTGAAAAAGAAATGAGAGGAAAAAAGAACGAGCACACTGCTGAATTCATTTCGGAGACGGCAATGCCAAAAGAAGGTTATCTTCTGAAGAAGCAGCTTTTTATTACATGCACCGTTACGACCGACCTCCAAGTATTGGATCCAACATGTCGGCTTACATACCTGCATGTTAATGAATGTATTAAGTTCATGTCAACATGCAAGCTCCATTTACTCCTACCATGCCGTTTAAAAACAATTAAAATCTTAATAGAGGATGACATTCATAGATTTCTCTGTCATTTCTTTTTTCTTCAGAGTTCAGCAAGAGAAATCAGTGAACATCTGCATTGCTCGAGGACACCAGGGATGCTTTCTCACACCGAGGACTTCAACCTAGATACCAGGGGTAAGTGCGTATTCTGCTTGTATCTTGAGTCAACTGCAGCGTAGCATGAGCAAACGCCCTGTAAGAGGATCACAGAGAATCCAGCGCTAATCCACATGGTCACTACACATGACAAGTAGGTGCCAAAGATATGTTACTTAAAGGACATGTCACCCTGAGAGCGTACCGTCTCAATAACACTCTGCGTTCAGGTGTGCATGCTTCTACCACTGCTTTTCCATTTAAATAAGCACATAAGTACTGGAAGCCATAATGTTTATTATATAATTAAGAAGGTAGAGTCTTTTCACAGACTCAATACAACATATAAATCAAAGGTCAATACATTTCTATTTTTTGTTATAGTTTAATATGAATGACCCAACTACAACCACCTCATCAGGAATGACTTCATTCTTATAAACCTCCAATCTGTCTTTTAAATGATTTATTTACTAGCTAAACTTTAAACGTTTCACACATTTTAAACCACTAGTTGTATTAGTTCATCACCACCCGTTACTCAAAAAATAAGTAATAAATAAAATGTTGAAGCTTTCATATACTACCCAACAAGTGATCTCTTTAAATGCCTTTATAAAGGTAAGCAGTTTTTCCTTTTGCTTTGTTCTGTCCCATTATTTTCCAACAAGCAAGCGAGTACTCTCATTGGCTGGTGTGTGTAGTGATAGAAAGCGTATACGCATGCTAAACAATTAGTGCTAATAAAGAGAATTGTGAATTGTTACTGACTCACTTTCTTGGCATTCATTTAGATAACCTGCACCCATTCTCCAATATGTGACTCACTAGGTACACAGCTAGTCTGCCACGTAAAGCAGAGCAGATGGGGAGTGCCCTAAGGCTTTATTAAAGCCCGTCAGCCCAAATCGAGTTTGTTCTAAATTTATCACTATCTGCTTGCCATTTAATTAATTGTTGAAGGAGGAGGAAAACTAAAGTGAACTGTAAGCTAAGGATATCATAAGAACCGATACCTCAACGTTCTGAAAACTTGAGAGTAGGCCTACTTGTTCTAACAGCTTCCGAGAACAATATCTTTCAAAACGGCAAGAGGAAAGCTAGTAAACATTAGCTGTTAGCACACGGTGGCTAGCACAGTCCTGCTTGGCTAAATAACAGTTAATGGAGGTTCCAGTAACATTCTGGTGCATTCAAGCTCTATTCAGTTCAAATGAGAATATGTGAAGTGTCAATACACTTTTTGACTGTGGCATCAAGTTGTGAATCTAGAATCAAGGAATTTGATTACTTTTGGTATCAACAACTAGATCTCTGGTATTATGACATACCTATTTTAAGTTTGAAAAATTCATTCCTACAACCCTCCATTTGCTTAATGGATTTAAATTAAATGAATAGCAGGTAAGTCCCTCTTGTCCTACTTAACTGCTTACATTCTAACTGTAACAATGCTAACACAACGTTTTAAGCTGAGCCAGCCATGTTCACAAGGACAGCATTTCCTTGCATATGGCATTAAGCTTTATATTACAAGAAATGCATCACCAACTTTGTTTTTGTATGAAATTAGCAAACCAAGCTCATGTGGCTTTTCGTGTAGTCATAAAGCGTTTTATTTGCCACTTGCTAATACTTGACTCATACAGTAACAGTGCCCAACAAAATATGAAACTATACTAAACACGGCGATGCAATCTCAAAACAGAAACGCCCCCAGAAAGATAATTACGATCATGCTGTGCAAACAAAGCTATGGAGAAATAAAGAAGTGGTTTTCAGTGTGTCGCATCGTCATTTAAATCAGCTTGCAACAAGCAATGTATAAAATCTTCCAGAAAGCACATAAAAGGATATTAAGTCTGCTGCTTTAGTCTCATCACTCACCAAATAAATCCTGTTTATTGTATTTTTATTCAGTTATTTTCCGTTTACAAAATGTTCAGTTTATATATTTCAAATGGTAGCAGCCATTTATTGTATTTGTATTTAAACTAAGAAGATGAGAGACAATGTGTTTGTGTATGTATTCTTGTCAATCAAATGAAGAAAGACATGTTTGGAGCGATGTCAAAAAGAAAATCTTTATTTGGACACATCAAGTATGTGTGCTCCATCAATAATATGATGTAATCCTTGCTGTGTTTCAAGTACAGCCAAAAGGGATTGTTGGTATGTCAAGCTGTCTAGAATTATTTCTGCTTCACCAATTCTTAGCGTATAAATATAAAACGTATGCATATGAGCACAACAAGCCTTTTATTTATTGCAGTCCTAAAACAAGTTTGGCAGCACATGAAAGAGGAGGGGCTAGGTTTTACACCACTGTCATTAAAACGAAAGATGCACAGTAGTGCTGCAGCTGGTGAAAGTTAGTGATGAGTCTGAGAGCCCAGAGCTGTAGAGGGACCACACAACTCCCAGTTTAATTATTTTATTTAAAGAAAAAGTGTCCAGACCGATATTCTTTAAGGGGACCCATAATTCCTAGTTTGCCTCCAGATATATGTGCTTTTACTTCAATGATTTATACAGGGTGTGAAGTGTGTGCTACAGCGGGAAAGAACCTGCGTTTCTCAATGCCTCCATCTTACATCTTTCTGTGAAGCTTTTTTCAGCTTGATAAATGCCATCTGTTTGTGATGAGGTGTGTGATTTCAGCATTAATGCCCCTAAAATGTGCGAAATAAGCCTACCTGTTTCACAAAATTATTACAAACAAGGAACAATAAAAAAATGTATCCAGAAAGTCAGAAATCAGCAGATATACAGTAAATCATAAAAAATGTTGTAGTGTCAGTATTGCTGTTAAAGGGCCCTAAACTATTCAAACAAACATAAATAGTGGAGCTGCCCACTACATTTCATCTGAGTAACGCTGTTCTGTGACGAAGTAAAGAGGGAACAGTTTATATCATCAAGTCAGATTCTAAAACACATCGTAAGCACACTGGTCTATGACTAATATGAGAGGCATTCAAGGGGTTATGACAGTTACAGAGATATATGACGTTATTATATTATAGCCCACAGAAGTGGATGTTACACTAATGGGAGGATATCACTCGACAACAACCTGCACAACAACACCCGCTGCTGTTCTGTCGAGATTGACATTAAAAATGACAACATCTTAAAAAACTTCTCAGTGAATTGGCAAGCCATGTTGATGCTGAAAATGATTTTCCCATGAATTATCTTACATTTTAAAACTAATTTCACTATCTTAGTCAATTCAGTCTGGAGCATTTGTAAATTGCATACATACTTACTTTTATATTATTATAAGAAAAGAAAATGTGTGAACACCACAAACTCTAACATCTCAAATCAAATGTAATTGGCAAATAAGCGTAAGCCCGTTTTCAGTCACAGCAATATAAAGCAATATGGACACACACATTTTTATTTTTAAGTAAACTAATGCAAAGTCTCTTCAAGGGAAACATTTCTACCAGTTCGCTTTGTATACCGTCATATCTCACAACCCTAGTGGGACAGGATAAAACTGTCCATAAAAGTGGTTCTGCAAGACACCCAATGTTGTATGTTAAACAAACTATACTGTATGCCTCTAAGTTTTCCAGTTTGACCCATACAATCAGTAGAACAGCTGCCATGGGATTTAGAATATCACAGTAATTTATCACTGTGATATTCATCTTCCGGTAGCTTTATTCCTACCAAGCTCCACGGTGTCAGCTGCTTCATCAATCTGGATTCCTAATTGATGGCACTAGAGAAGAGTTATTTGAATGGATTACCGTAAAGAGCATCGTGGATTAGCCTGAGAGAGACACGGATCCCGAGGGAGCCATTGGTCACATAAGTGATTATAAAACATCCGTTTGGTAGGCAATTATTGGGTTCCTTCCTCATCAAAGACTTTTAACCCTTCCTCTGCGCTCTCTAAACGCATTGATTCCACTAAAGCTTGTTGTACCTCACGTTGGCTGCAGAGGTGTTTGTTGGGGCCCAAGCAGAAGTGATCAATGCACTGAGGATGGAAAAACAACTGGTTGTAAATAACGTATTGGTTTATGTAGGTGTCTTAATGACTTAGATACTAAGACGTCATCCTGGTACCACATGGTGACTATATACAACCAACCTGTCGTTTAAAACAAATCAATGCAACATATTACACCATCAATGGCAGCACAATCCATATTTAGAGGGCTAAATGGCTGCTTTACACTTCTTGATGCACGATTCATGTGATTTTTGTTTTCAAAAAGCCCTTTATTTTTCTCATACTGCCTGTGTTGCAGCATCTCTTTTAAACCTCTGTCTGAAACCAGAGCCCAGTCTGCTTGTATTGGTTATCTGGCCGGCTCTGTTGGCTGTGTAATGGGTTGGAGTGTTAGCCAATCGGAGCATGAGTGTTACGCTACGTCCACACGGTTCCAATTCAATTCAATTCATTACATTTATTATAGCGCTTTTCCAGAGCTCAAAGCGCTTTACAGATACACATTACACACATATCAGACATATCAGACATGTAACGGTCATGTACTGTGGACAATACCCACAGGAGCAAATGCAGGTGAAGTGTCTTGCCCAAGGACACAACGGCCTGACGCAGTGGCGGCGAACTGGTGTTCCCCAACGCCCCCTTGATCTGATGATCAACGCACAGCCCGCTGCGCCACTCCGCCCCATGCTTCAACGGAGACGCTTCCCATTCACTTTGAATGCGGTGACGTCAAGCTTTGCCGAATATATATATAATAATATTCAATAAATAACTTGTCCCACAAGTCAAGGTGAAAGATCAATAACTTGTATTAGGTACAGGTTCAAATAAAAATAAAATTATAGCCCACAACGTCTCTAAAGGCTAAAATGTAACTTTAATTGACATAAAGAATCCATACAGCAAGTTAACACAGGGTTAGTTCTCATCATGTAATCTCATTAAATGTATTCCAATCCCATACGGTGTTAAAAATGACTTTTTAACACCATATGGGATTGGAATACATTTAACACTAAGAAAGGCAATCATGGAGAAAATGAATGAACGTCTTAGAGGGCTACACAGATTTGACAGACAGCTGTCAACCCTTCATTACTGTCTCCCTAATGATATTTTTCCAAATCACTGATGAACTGCTGTGCCACTGTTTTTCTCATCATGACAGGGGACTTTTCTCAAATCATGACACCTCAATTCTTCCCTCTTATTACATGCCAGACCTTAGAAGCAATTAAAGAATGAAACGCCATGTTTAATACATGTTCTGTATAAAACACAGATGTAGGCATGTGCTGAAATCTGCATGGTGAGAACATTTTTTATTGTATAACTTTTTTTCAATAAAATATTAAAGTCTCCCAGTCCGTGACTTTTCCTGAAAGTGTGTTATGTGTTACACTGTGAGCCTCTCCGCTCACACAGTGTTCAAATAGGGACGGAAAGAGCAGGTCGGTTTATCACAGGCGTTTATTAGCTCCAAACAAAGTATACACCGGTCTCCAACGTTGCCCGTGTGGGAACCTTCACAGGTCCTTTGGCGACCTTCCAGGATCCCTAACCACATACCCCCACCGCCCGACTCAGGCCGGGATCCCGCCGGCCGCAAGCTGACCCCCCCCCCCCCCCCTCCGCTGAGCGAGAGAGGAAATCAGCCACGACCATCCGGTTACCCGGACCTGTGGATCACCTTGAAGTTGAAAGGATGTAACGCCAGATACCACCTAGTGATCCAAGCGTTGGCATCCTTCATGCGGTGGAGCCACTGGAGCGGGGCATGGTCCGACCAGAGGGTGAAAGGGTGCCCAGGAGGTAGTACCGCACTGCGCCGACCGCCCACCGTATGGCGAGGCACTCCGTTTCCACCGTACTGTAGTTCACCTCCCTCTGGGCGAGCTTACGGCTAATGTACAGTACGGGGCGTTCGACCCCCTCTACTTGCTGGGACAAAACGGCCCCCACCCCACTGTTCGAGGCGTCGGTCTGCAACACAAAAGGGAGAGAGAAGTCAGGAGAATACAGAAGCGGCTTACCACAGAGGGCTTTTTTAACCCTCTCAAACGCCAGCTGACACCGCTCCGTCCACTGGACCGGATCTGAAGCACCCTTTCGGGTCAGGTCGGTCAGGGGACTGGTCAGCTCCGAAAAGGACGGGATGAACCGCCTGTAGTAGCCGGCCAGCCCCATGAACCTCCTGACCTCTTTTTTCGTCTTGGGCGCCAGACAGGCTGAAATGGCGTTTGTTTTCTCTACCTGTGGCCACACCTGCCCGCCGCCCAAGTGGTAACCCAGATACCGTACCTTCCTCCGTCCAACAGCACACTTCTTCGGGTTGGCCGTGAGCCCCGCCTGCCTCAGGGACTCGAGCACTGCCCCCACCTGCTGCATATGCTGCTCCCATGTCTCACTGTGAATGATGACATCATCCAAGTAAGCAGCAGCATATGCAGAGTGGGGACGCAGCACCCGGTCCATCAGCCGCTGGAAGGTGGCTGGAGCTCCGAACAACCCGAAAGGAAGTGTGATGAATTGGTATAAACCATACGGAGTGGAGAAGGCCGTTTTTTACTTACGTACCAGCACGACGGGGCAACACCAGTCACTGGTGGACTCTTCTATCACTCCCATTTCTAGCATAGCCTGAAGCTCCGCCTGAACAATTTTCCTCTTGTGTTCAGGCAGCCGATAGGGCCGTGAACGAATGGCCACGCCCGGGGGCGTTTCTATGCGGTGGTGTATGAGAGAGGTGCGCCCTGGCAGCGAAGAGAACACGTCGGCAAACTGCCTTTGCAACGAAGCAACGTCTGCTCTCTGGCCCGGTGAGAGATTGTCTCCACAACAGACCGGGGCTAATTTGTTGCTTTTAATGATCTCTGGTCCGAACTCATCTCTCTCAATCACCGTGGTGGCCAGAGAAACAGACGCCACCTCCCTCCATGCTTTCAGGAGGTTAAGGTGGTACATCTGTGTTGCTCCTCCCCTGTCAGAACGCACCACCTCATAATCTACGTCCCCCACTCGTCGTGTGACCACGAAGGGTCCTTGCCACTTGGCGAGTAGTTTAGAGCTAGAGGATGGGAGTAATACAAGCACTTTATCTCCCGGTGAAAATTGTCTCAGTTTCGACCCTCTGTTGTACAGGCGCTGCTGACGTTCCTGAGCCTGGAGCAAATTCTCCCGTGATATCTGCCCCAGTGAGTGGAGTTTTGCTCGCAGGTCCATAACGTACTGTATTTCGTTTTTACTGGTGCTTGGACCCTCCTCCCAGTTTTCCTTAACTAGGTCCAAAACACCCCGGGGCTTCCTACCAAATAACAGCTCAAAGGGAGAAAATCCCGTGGAGGACTGGGGCACCTCCCGCACTGCAAACAACAGAGGATCTAGCCATTTATCCCAATTACGACTATCTTCGTGAACGAACTTACGAACCATGTTCTTTAGTGTTTTGTTAAACCGTTCCACCAGGCCGTCGGTCTGCGGATGGTAAACACTAGTCCGTATTGAATGGACGCCCAGTAGTTCATACAGCTCGCGTAGTGTGCGTGACATAAACTGTGTGCCCTGGTCAGTCAGGATCTCTTTCGGGATCCCGACTCGGGAGATAATGTGAAACACTGCCTGCGCGACGCTCTTTGCAGAGATATTACGCAGCGGCACTGCTTCAGGATATCGCGTTGCATAATCCACTAGGACTAGTACAAAGCGGTATCCCCGGGCCCGATGAGGTCCATACCAACTCTCTCAAAAGGCACCTCAATCAATGGTAACGGGCGCAAAGGCGCTCTGGGGATGGCCGGCGGATTAACCAGCTGACATTCACGGCAAGATGCACACCACCGCTTCACATCTGCGCGAATGCCCGGCCAATAAAATCGGGCCATTATCCGGTGTAGTGATTTGTCGTACCCTAGGTGACCTGACATGGGCTTATAATGAGCCGCCTGGTAAACCATTTCCCGACGGCTTTTTGGTACCAACAACTGGGTATTTATCTCTCCTGTCTGTGTGTCCCGGCTTACACGATACAGCCTGTCCCTAACCACCGTAAAGTGTAGGTGAGTGAGTGCTGCGTTTGGGTGTAGCTGGGAGCCATCAATACTCACCACCTGGCCGAAGGCGTGCTGAAGGGTCTCGTCCCTCGACTGTTCGAGGGGGAAATCCTCCACGGGAAACACCAGCGGATCCAGAGGGACCTCCGCGGCCACCTCCGTGTCAGTTTCCCCTTCTACGTCGTCAGCCGCCTCCGCCTCTCCACTAAACACAGCACACAACTCACATTTCCCTGCCGTCCGTGAACGTACCCCCATGGCCCCCGCTAGCTTAGCAAACCCCGGCCAATTCGGCGAGTGCTAACTCCAGCCCTGACTCTATGCTTTTTCCCCTTAAAAGACATTTCCAGCGTCACCTCCGGGTACTGGTGAATATCCCCATGCACACACCTCACCTTCACCCACGATGCTTCAATCAATCCCCCAGGCCGAACCAAGCGCTGATGGATCATCGTCTGATTACAGCCCGTGTCCATCAGAGCCTGGTGTGTACCCCCCTGTATACATACCGGTATACGGTACGTCCCTTCCAAATCGGGGGAGGCAACTGGCGGTCCCGCAACCTGAACCAGCTGTCCGACCTCCATGAGAGGACACTCCCGTCGGAAGTGGCCGGGCTGTCCGCACCGCCAGCAATCCTGCCCTGAAGTCTGAGGAACCCCCCGTGTGGTGCCGGACGACCAGAAGCATAGGCCGGACCCTGGGGAGAGATAAAAACAGGAGGGTAAGGTAGGGCTTGGGGGGAAAGTGTCGGGGCTGCGGGGTTGGGGCCGTGTGGTGGTGGGGAGAGAAAGGCAGCTGCTCCAGGAAACCTCCTCCTCGGGGCTGGGACGGGTCGGCCCGCTGAAACGGCTGGTGGTCGGGGCTCCTCTTTCATGATCCACCGGGGAAGCGAGAGACAGCTGCTTCCAGGTTGGCGGGGCGATGGCACTGGACCCAATTCGCCGTCGAAGATGGCAGGCCGGCGATTAACTGCTCCAGCGCCACCTGCCCGACGACTTCCTCAGCGGAGCGCACCCCCGGCTGGAGCCAGCGGCTCGCTGCATCCAGGAGCCGCTGCGCGTAGGAGAAGGGCCGTTCGGCGTCCTCGAAAGGTAGGGCCCGGAACCGGCAGTGATGTCCTTCTGGCGTGCTGCCAAGCCGGTCCAGGATGGCCTTCCTCAGATGCCGGTACACATGCCGAGAGGCTGCTGGCAGGCTGTGGGCGGCTAGCTCAAGTTGACCGTCTTTCTTGAAAAATCCGAAGTGTTGCCAAATGTTTGATTTGTAGGTGGTATTTTTCGGTGCGCTATGTTTCTCTTTCTCCTCGACTTCCATGTGTGTTGATAACTGAGACTCTCGGCTTCCGTAGTGGCGAAGCAAAGATCAAAGATCGTCTCTGCTGAGTGCTGACAGGATGAGAGGATATTATATGAATGAATCGTTTTTTACCGATGCAAAGACGCTACAATCGATGCATCGCGAGTTCAACCCAAACTGTAGCCGATGTGCACTCTCTCAACCGGTGCACTCGCATCTTGAACGTTTATGCTGGTGCACCGATGTGAATCGGTGAATCTTAACATCCCTACTATCCAGTGTTTCCCCTACCATTGTCTTGGAGGGGCGCTGCCAAATTCAATGTGTTTTTTTAAAATATATATATAGCACCAAATTGCAAATAATCTATAAATTCTGTCACTTTTCACATTGAACATGTGCTCTTTTATTAAATAAACTAAACGCTTTCATTTGAAGTTGTGAGTTTAGTGTTTTTGACCCTAAGAAACACTGATGCATTAATCAATAACAATAATCCACAGCTCCTCTCTCTGCTCCAGAGGATTTAAAAAATATATATCCCAATGCCATAAAAATGCATCAGTGACGTGGTTGAAATCGTTGCATTTGCGCACCAACATTGAGAGAGAGAGAGAGAGAGAGAAAGAGAGAGAGAGAGAGAGAGAGAGAGAGAGAGAGAGAGAGAGAGAGAGAGAGAGAGAGAGAGAGAGAGAGAGCGAGAGAAAGATATTTGCGAGTTGCATATTAACTGAGGGCCGGCCCGTAGCACTGGCGTTATAGATGTTCGCCTAGGGCGCCAGATCTGTGGAGGCGCTGTGCTGACAGCTCTGGGGGGAAAAAAACCATTTTTAACCGTTGGCGCTCATCCTAATTTTCGGCCTTGATGTAACAATATTCATAATTAAGTAAATGTAACACCCTTTTCATCCCGGCTACACTTTTCATTTGCCCTGTACGATGGGCGCTGTAAGTGATGAAAATAGGGGATGTTGGCTTATTTGGCGCCCGCACCTCACAGCCAAAATGCGAGTGAGTGTGGGAGAGAGGGAGGGTTGTTAGGGCTGTTGTTATTAGAATCTGGTGCTAGCGAAGATGTTTCGACAATAATGTGGAAGGAGAGTCCTCTCCAGTCAGACTGAGAGGCTGATACTACAGCTCAGTGAGGTAAGGACTCTGAGTGTTTAGATAGTTCACTTTCGTCTAAATTCAAACGGTTTGGTCACAATTTATGTAAACACACATTTCCAAGGCACTCCTTTATAATTATTGGGATAAAACAGGTTTGAAATCATTCCAATGTATACTATAGGACAGTAACCAAAAATATCCTTTAAAACTGGAGAGATAAAAAAAAATGCATAAATAAATAAATGTTAAGGTAAATATGAATGAACAACACAAATAAAATAAGTTTCATTTGTTATTGGCTATGGTAGGTTATTGGTTATGTTCACTTATTTGATTACATCCACTTGTCGAAGATGACACAACAGAGACTTTCGACCCAAACCCAGCTGTTGACTTGTGGATGAAAGCAGCTAATCGCAGACTCAACCAGAGAGAAAGTAGTAGGCCTACATCATCAGCTACCATGTCTGAGAGAGAGGAAGACAGTGAGGAGAACAGTCAGGAGGGTAGTGATGACAGCTTGTAGGATTACTGGTCGTGCTAATGTTGTCTTGTGTTCACCTCTGCATGTGTGTTCTGTGTTCACCTCTGCACGTGTGTTCAGTGCCGTGTGTCTGGCAAATAAAGTCAAGACCCCCTCAAAAGTTACGGTTTATTTCATTTTAAGGATGAGCACCAAGCAACATCTCCAGGTGCTCCTTTGAGAACCAGGGCAAAAAAGTGATGTGCACCCCTGACTATAGTAACGCAGTGTAGGCGGAGCCGTGACGTCATCTTCAATGAGAGCCCCAGAAAAACAACACAGCCGTTAGCTCTTAGCACTCAGCTCTTCACAGAAACTAGACAAAAGTTAAACAAGTACAAACCACAGAGACTGCCTGTGTCATGGCGAATACAGTCGCTGGTTTATTTATGTCTGTAGGCCGTTGTTGTGAGTGTGGACAGTCGGAGCATATATAACGTTAGCTTAGCCAAGCTCCATTTAGAAAACACGCATTTTAAAAGGGTTTTTCGCCTGCCGTCTGTCTGCAGACTTGTCAAAGCATTAATTCATGGTTTTTACTAACCGGTATCAGTATGTTGTTACTTCGGCATCATTTTGAAACGTGTATTACAATTATATCACGGTCAAATATGTTCATCTTGTTGTAGTTGTAGCCCCCTTGCCAGCGATTCTCTCTCTAGTTTAGCATACTCAGCCCGACTCAGCCTGGTTGTTCCTGGCCCTAGAACCACGATTTTATGGGGCCAGAAAAACTGTGAATTAGGACCCGCTAGCCGGTACTAGGCCAAGTGGAAACGCAACCAAAAACGGGCCCCGCATGGCTCGGCACGCTTAAAGCGAGCTACCCGCTGCAGTGGAAACGCGTCATAAAAAGGATCTCTGCAGGCCATGCACCTTTAAGAAGGATCTCTGCAGGCCATGCACCTTTAAGAAGGATCTGTGCAGGCCATGCACCTTTAAGAAGGATCTCTTACCATCTGCTTTTCTATCACCTTTTCAAATCCTGTCTCTTTGACATTTACCATTTTATTTCTTATGAAAGACAGATCCCAATAAGCCTTATTTAAGCCTGTAAACTAGATTTCATAAAGATTGTTAATAAAACAAAACATTGTGATGAAAATGCATTTGATGAGCATGTCTAGGTAAATGTTATGCGAGTACCAGTTTATTTGAAGGTCCTAAAACGTATGTGAAACCGTTTCAGGTATATAATCTTCCTATGGAACATTGAATCATCTTTAGTGATGTTTTAAAGACGTTTTCTTTGGTCTCAAAGATAACAAGATTGCAGGAGATAAGATGCCCAAATGAGAAAACCGTCACAGCATCATTTTGTCACAGTAAAGCATTTGCAGGTTCTCATTCTATTACCTTTTAATCTGTCTGCCTCACGTCCTCCGTTACAATCTTATTTCACACATCACTTTAATGACAGTATAAAAGTCATTATCTATCATTTCCATCATATCCCGCTATGTTGGGGTATTTCTATTTATCTGAAGTGACCTGATCATTTAAGGATAGCCTCATGTGTTTCTCATCAGCGCTATGCTTCTTTATTATCTTTGAGAAAGATATCACTACAGCTGAAAATTGGACCTCAGATGGATTATAGATTAGTGTCAGCGTCTGACTGTCCAACCTGGGCAGTAACCATTCAGGACTTTGGCAAATAATTTCTCAACCAGGATGTTTTTTAAAACCAAGTTGAAAGTGTAATAAATCTGCTTGATGAAAACCGTTTACTATACAGGAGGAGTGATGTGAGTAAATTAGTCAATAATGCTGTCTAAGTTGCATTTATATATATATACGTCAGAGATCAGTTGTCTCCAACTGTGAGCAATCAAAATGCATGAGTATCCAAGCTTCCACAGCAGTTGCATTTACTTAATGATTCACCTTCAGCGAGTGAGAGGGAATGAAGCGATTAAATCAACAGATGTGAGACTTGTATCCTGATACCTGAATGCACACAGCTGTGGGTGGATCATGAATAAAGACCACTGACTTCCATGCACAGTGACATCATTTCTACAAGGGCATGGTGACTGGGTCTAACAATATGCATACTAACATAGCTGCTGCTTTAGCAAAAGAAAAGCTGATTTTAATTATTATTTATTATTATTTATTTATATATCTTTGTATGTAATGTAGCCATTTATTGTCTTGCTTATAATAATGATAATAGTCATTTGTAAATATCATTTTAGAGCACACCTTTGAAATCGAGAATCGGGCTCGATATATGGTTAAATTAAAATCAGTAGGCGAGGCTGTAATTTCGCCAGCTGTTACTCTCATGCTCGAGGCAGAAAATAATAGTTTTAACATGCCAAAAAGCTGCTGTGTCGTTTATTGCACCTCAAACATTAAAACAAAGCCAGAGTTACGTGTTTCTGTACTTCCTCTAAGAAGAAAGGACAGTAACAGAAGATCTCTGTGGCTTCAGGCTTGATCGCCGTTCAAATGTCAGCATTGGTTTCCCCAAAAGTGGGCGGGGCTGTAAAGTGACGTAGATTTTACTCATCTATTATTCAAAACCATTCTATTTATTCTAACGTAAATTACATGCCAGTGTTTTATCTTTTTATTTAGCGATTTGTTTTTGCATGTTTAACTGGGAATGTTTTCATGTTGAACCGGAAGTACGTCACTTCACTTCGTCTTCTTCGTCCCTTTTACGTTCCAGACAATGCATGGCTCAGCGTAACAGACAGAACAGCGACCCCAGGTGTGTCTACATTGCAATTACATCTTCATTACTGATGGAAAATACTTTACCTAGTGTTTGTTAACTGGGTTTTTAATGCAGTTGGCTTTTCTTAATGGTCACAATATTGCTATGAGTTATCAGAAGCAAATTATGTTTCTGAAGAGGTGTAGTCAATTCCACCCTTCAATGTAGCATAAATGTGAACTCTCATTACAGGAACAATACCGGAAACAGACGTAGGAAAGATCCTCAGCTCGGTGATTGGATGTTTTAGCCGCAATGCACGTTGGGATATGGTGTTTATGCGATGTGAAATCCGAAAACATTTAAAAAGAAATAAAAAATAATAATACTTTATTCCTGTGGACTGTATAGCTCAGTTGGTAGAGCTGGCAGCCAACATATTGTAAAATATATACTTACATTTACATTTTCTAAATGTAGATATATTTATGGTATAGAGCTACATTCCAAAAAGCTTCCATTACAAGCAATGTAATGCTGTAAAACGTTAAGAGCACCAGGCTCTTCCTTCAGACTTTAGATCATAAGGCATCTGTACTGAAAAACTGGCTTTAATGAAGTGTATTATGTCAAAACGTTTCACCTAACTGTATTAGGTTAGTTCAAAGCAATAACAATAAGTTGAATCTAATATTTTGTATTTAAACTTTAATAGTATTGCTTTCAACTAACCTAATACATTTAGGTGAAATATGTTGACATAATACATTTAATTAAAGTCAACGTTTTCGTTTTTTCAGTGTATCACACACACACGTAACACACCCCACTGGTTGCAAGTAGTGAGCTAGCAAGAACACAATGTTTTAAGCAAGAACCGTCAATAATTATGTAGCACTTGTATCTTCTCTTGCACTTTATATGTCGTAGCTGCTACATTGTACTACCATGTGGTAAATGATTGTATATGCTGCTCATGCTCTTCCTGCATTTCATGTATTTATTTTTGCTATGTATATAAATGTCATGTTTTTATATGTTGTATGTGACGGGACTACGGATGGAAATGAGCTGTTTTAAAGTGTTCATCAATGTGCACTGTCCCGATTCAAATAAACGATTCAATGAAAATGAAAGGAATAACACAACATGTCAACATGTGTATTAAACATCTAAAAAAGATTGTGGTATACAGTGAACAAAACGGTTATGTAAATATTAGGGCTGTCAAATGATTACAATTTTTAATCAGATTAATCACAGCTTAAAAATTAATTAATCATGATTAATCACCATTCGAACTATGTCCAAAATATGCCATTTATTTATGTATATTGTTGGGAATGGAAAGATAAATGAAAGAAGGCGGATATATCAATTTAACATACAGTATCTATGTTTATTATAACCTTTTTCTGCATGTCAAAATGAAAGACAACCCACACACCTATCAATCATCAAACCGTGGGGTCTTAATTCATTACGTGTTGATTTCTATCAACGGGGGAGTACTTCAGGAAAGTCGACAGAGGGGGGGGGCTAGTGGAGTACTTCGTGACCACAGAGTGTGAACGTTGTGATCAGCTGTTTTAGCGCAGTTCTCCAGTGAAGGGGGGAGTCTCCCTCCGCAGCCGGTTGGCGTAGTTTTGGCACAGTTCCGTTGTACAGACCGACGTTAACAGCAGCCCTGTATGTGCACACGGAGACCGACTCTGTCGTCCGGTGATCTAACCGCCTTCTGGAAAAGCTTCACAAGTACGTCGGTACGCAAATGCGCTTTGTGACACAAGTGACGGTACGCATTTCAGATTACGCACATAACCTGCGTACCAGTTATGTGCACCCCTGTACCAGAGCCATATTATTACTATTTGGCTCTGCCCTGTACTACAGCAAGAGTATTCTGCGTCGGGACTTCCTGCAACAACACCACGCCGTTATCAAAGATGTTCTATTGAGAAGACGATCACTACGTGACAACAGTTTTCAAAACCGTGGCTACTGAAATCAGTCTTACTAACTGCTGTCTATGCAATTTACTCCGCGCGAGTTGGCAGACTTTATTTTGCTTACTTTAACATCATTTTTCATGGTGGGACTAAGCCATTTCTTGGTATGGGCGTGTAGCCTACCCCAGCCATACCCTGGCGCTGCCACTGGTGGCACGTATGGGGCGGGCCATTCTGCACATGCGTTAAATGCGTTAAATATTTTAACGCAATTAATTCCAAAAATTAATTACCGCCGTTAACGCGATAATTTTGACAGCACTAGTAAATATACAGGTAGTTAAGGCAAGGCAAGGCAAGTTTATTTATATAGCACTTTTCAACACAAGGCAATTCAAGGTAGGCAGCTACCCCATAATAGCTGTTGGCTAAATAGTTGTCAGACGAAATGTTAATGAAAAGCAAATATGATATACCACGCTAACTACAAAATAACACTCAAAATGTAGGAAGAAAATATATTAAGCAAATACATTATTGTATAAATCAAGGCTATGCATATACAACATTCTAATATAGTATTATATATATATATATATATATATATATTATACTGTATTATAATTATTATCTTTGTAATATTGGTAATTGTCCAATTAGATACTGAGATTGTATGTTAAAGGGTTGCAATGGTTAAGTCTTTCAAACTTGCAGCTTTTTACAAAACTATGCACATATTTTACAGCACAGTGAAAATCTGAATGTATCACAGTGAAAATAAAATGTGTGGCCTGACTGAAAGCAGTGATTTCAACAGGGCCTGCTAAAAGAGCGCTTTCATATGCGAAATTATTAATCTCATCAGGCATCTGTCCACTTTGTAATGTATCATGTCATATGACCTTCTTGACTTTGTTGTAAAATTATGATTGCATCTGCCTCATCTACTTAGCAGGTTATGACACAGAAGACATCTATTGACTAGACACCCTTGTACAAGCATTTTACAAGAATTGTGCAAAAGGCAACGTGGATGAGGAGCATCTGTGAAACAGAAGCAGTGTTTAAATGTGGATTAAACACGCTGGTAGTGGAACCTGCTGTTAAATCCCTCATTAAAGCTCTTGCTCCCATAAATAGGGAATGATCTCTTCTAATAAAACCTCTGCCAGAGAGGAGACGTGTGGGAAAAACCTTGAATGGCATGGTTATGGCTGTGACAACTATAGTATCACATGTGAGAGCTACTCAAGAATGATCTTGTCTGCATACAGACATAAAATATTTGTTTTCCTTTGTGAATTTTTCCAAATCAGCAAAGCAAATACTTCCTTTTGCCTCCGAGAGGGTTTGTGGAGGTAGATTAAAATGGACAACAGCAATAAAAATGAAAGTTCTGACACAATGTAATCTGAGCACTTGATGTCCGTTATTCTGAACTAATGTCTATTAGCATTTAAAACATTTATTGGTGGCATTCTGCGACTGGGATAAAAGTGTTCCCAGTGGCCAACCTGTCATCTCTTGTTGAAATCTCCTTCAAGTCTGCAATCCGCTTTCTGCGGCCCACCAAAAAAACCTCTCACTTCTGTGAAAGTCAAGCTGTTGCACACTCTGCCTCTTTTTGAGCCTGAGAGAATGTGCCCTGTCAGAAACAATAACTTCCCTTTTAAGGCAGAGACAGTTTTATTTCTCAACACAGCCGTCGCACAAGGTGGTTGTTTCCATTTGCTTCCACCATGTTTCCTTTCATTCCACAATTTTTTCATAGATAAATCAAAGTCCAGCAACAGGAGAGCCAGTTCCCTTTATATACTTGCTTGCTTTTTTTTCAACAAGTCCTCCAACTCATACGACCAAATAGGTTGTTTGTTCAAGCGCTTAATACGACCTAGTATAATCACGTTTTAGAGTTTTCGACCTCTAGTGCTCCCGTTGATTGCAAAC